>NC_056737.1:537182186-537437186 GCF_019279795.1 Protopterus annectens | reverse complement strand
TTCGTGAGCAGAATTTACCTGAGCAGGTTAAGGCTAAACTGTTAGATGCCCCTGTTCAGCATGATGTTTTATTTGGATCCAAGGCTGAGGAGGTTATTAAAAAGATGGAAGAAAAAGCAAAATCTATTCAGACTGTCAAAGATTTTTTACAAGTTCAGCCTCCTAGATTTTCTAGAAATTGGCCCTCCGAAAATTGGTCCTTTCCCACGTCTGACAGGCCTTAAAGGGGAAGATATAGACGCTCCAGAGGTTGGGCGCAGGCTCAGGCCTCTTACAGGTCAAGACAATGGACTGCTTCTTCACCCAGAAGGGGAGAAGACAGACCTCAATCACAAAAGAAGCAGACCCAATGACTCTCTCCGTTGGGCTACAGGTCCTCCTTGCCTGGAAGCCCCTCTCGGAGGAAAACTTTCTCTTTTCTACCAAAATTGGACTCATATTACCCAGGACAGATGGGTTTTAGACGTGATTTTAAGAGGCTACAAATTCCACTTTCGTACTCTGCCAAGGTCTTCGGGTTGGCCGGATCTGCCAAAACATCAATGGTCGGTCAGAGGCCTTAAATCAAGTGGACGCTTTATTGGCCATGAGAGCCATAGAGCCTGTTCCACTTCCAGAGATGGGAAAAGGTTTTTACTCCAGACTGTTCCTGGTCCCAAGGAAACAAAACTCATGGAGACCTATTCTGGACCTCTCAGTATTAAATACCTTCCTGGAGATTCCAAAATTCAAGATGCTTACTCTGCAACAACTTCTTCCCATGCTCTCCCAAGATACTTGGATGGTGACATTGGACCTGAAGGAAGCCTATTTACACATTCCCATCAGACAGGAACGCAGAAAATACCTCAGATTCAAGGCAGGTTCGAGACACTTTCAATTCTCTGTACTGCCCTTTGGCTTATCTACTGCGCCCAAAGTCTTTACCAAGTGTCTGGCTCCAGTAGTAGCTTATTGCGGACTCCAAGGGATTCAAATTTACCCCTATCTGGACGACTGCCTTATTCAGGCGGACAGCAAGGATCTTTTACTTCAACATCTGCAGTTTGTTCAGCATCTTCTCCTACTTCTGGGATTTTCGGTGAACACAAAAAAGTCACATTTGATCCCCTCTCAGCAAATTATCTTTTTGGGAGCTCTTCTAAACACAAGCCTACAAAGGGCCTTCCTTACTCCAGAAAAGCAAGTACAGCTGGCATCAATTTTCAAGACCTTGGCTACTTTGACTCAGCTCACTGCAAGGAAATTCATGCAGACACTGGGCTACATGGCTTCTTGCAGCCTGTTGATCCCAAATGCAAGGCTTCATATGAGAAAACTTCAATGGTACCTAAAGAGTGTATGGTCTCAACATTACCACAGCCTGGAAACAATGATACCTCTGATTCCCTGCCTCCAAAAAGAGTTCCTCTGGTGTTCCAGGGCTTGTGCTTTAAACGAAGGGAATCCCTTTCGTCTACCTCATCCTGTTCAGATCATAACCACAAACGCCTCGGATTATGCTTGAGGAGCTCATTACCTAAACAATTGCCAGCAGGGCTACTGGACCAAGAAGCATCTTCCCTGGCACATCAACTTGAAGGAAATGTTGGCAGTTCAAAATGCTCTTCTAGCCTTCCAGAGTCTTTTGCAACCAGGCCATCTTCTGATTCGCACAGACAATACCACAGTCATGTGGTACATAAACAAACAGGGGGGCTCTCACTCTTACCCCCTTTGCAGACTAGCCATGAGTTTATGGGACACAGCTCTAAATCTGAATCTGCATCTTCAAGCTCAATTAATTCCAGGAAAACAGAATCTCTTAGCAGACAGCCTAAGCAGAAATCTTTTGGATCCTCACGAATGGATGCTGGACCCCAACATATTCAGCAGGATTACGGCAGTTTGGGGTTGCCCTCAGATAGATCTGTTTGCATCTCATCTCAATCATCAGCTGCCTCTCTTTTGCATCAGGTCCTTCCACAAAGCAGCTTGGAAAGTGGATGCCCTGTCTTTCAGCTGGAGGAATCTTTCGGGATATGCCTTCCCTCCTCTTCCTCTTCTGCCTCGGGTGTTACTGAAAATAAAACAGGACAAACCCAAGATTTTCATTTTGATAGCTCCAAATTGGCCTCTGCAGTTTTGGTATCCAACTTTAAGACACCTGTTCTTGGAACCTCCATGGATTCTGCCTCTGTTTCCTTCTCTTCTGTCCCAGCATCAGGGTCAGATGCTACACTCTCAAATCAAGACTCTTTGCCTGGCAGCTTGGCTCTACAAGGGCCTTTGATTCCTTCTGCTTTTCCCAAACAAGTTTTGGATGTTCTCTTAGAAGCTAGGCGCCCTAGCACTAGAAAATCCTATGCTTCTAAATGGAAAAGATTTTGTATTTGGATGCGGGATCGAGGTTCTGATCCTCTTCTGCCTGACATTTCTTCCATTTTACTTTACCTCTCAGACCTTCTGCTTAAAGTCCTCTCCTTTTCTTCCATTAAAATTCATGCTTCTGCTATTTCGGCTCATTACAACACTGATCCCCCCATCTTCTCTCACCAGCTGGTGAGACAATTCTTGAGAGGGGCTAAGAATTTAAGACCACCCAGAACTCCTCCTGTTCCTGCTTTGGATCTTAATTATGTTTTGGAAAAACTAACTTTATCCCCCTTTGAGCCTGCGGCTGCTTCGGATATCAAGTTCTTATCCTGGAAGACAGCTATTTTATTAGATTTGACTTCTGCCAGAAGGGTTTCAGAGTTGCAAGCTCTCATGGCTGTGGAACCATACCTTATTTTCCACCAAGACAGAGTTGCCTTGAGGACCAATCCTACATTTATGCCTAAGGTGATTTCTAAAGTGGCTTTAAATCAGACTATTCACCTTCCTACTTTCTTTCCAAATCCTCAAAACAAAGGGGAAAGGATAGAACTAAAGATTTCAGAAAATCTGATCAGTTGCTTATCTCTTATGCCTCCAGTTCTCTAGGCAAGGCTATCTCTAAACAAACTATTTCCAAATGGATTGCTCATGGGATAAGGTTTTGTTTCTCTCACTTTGGGAAGCAAATTCCAGGTACTGTTAGAAGTCATTCTACTAGAGCAGCTGCCACTTCAGCAGCTTTTCTCAGAGGAGTTCCTACCAAGGACATTTTGGAAGCTGCCACTTGGAGTTCAGTGCATACTTTTTCTAAGCACTATAATCTCCCTTTGTATTCTAAGTCTAGGGCAGGTTTTGCCTCTGCTGTCTTGCAGGGTCTTCTGGCTGCCCCTTCTTCTGCATAACCTCCTCCCTCATCACAGCTTTGGGATTCCACCCTACAGTTATGACTGCAACAGTGAAACACGAAGAACATAGTACAGTTGTGTACACCTACCATAAATGTAGATGTTCGAGTGTCTTCACTGTTGCAGTCGGTGTTTCCCTCCCACCAATCCCCTCTTATTTTCTGCTTATTCTATCTTCCTTTTCTTTTGTGGTGTATTTGTGTTTCCTTTTTGGAAACCTTTTGGTTACTTTGGGGGACTTCTGACATCTGGGGCAAGAAAGGCTGGAGAAGATGGCGTCGGCTGTCAGCTATATACCTCTGCGTTCTGACGTCAGGGTACTTGCTGGTACAGCCGACGCCGAACCCAGACTTTGGAATTCTGGCCGACCTCAGGCTGCCTGCCGGCAGGAACACCCTACAGTTATGACTGCAACAGTGAAGACACTCGAACATCTACATTTATGGTAGGTGTACACAACTGTACTTTCTTTGTAGATGCAGCTGGACTTTGATACAGGTTTGAAAATGGTTATGCATTGCATTCTACTCCGCATTCCATTTCTTAGAGCCCCAAATCCACTGAAGTTTTGTCTTCATTCACTGATGATACTTCTGATAAATGAAACTTGCCATATATGTGCACCATGACAAGTGGTATCTCAGTAGTTAGATTTCTGTCTCTCCTTTCCAGAGCTCAGTGTTCAGTCCTGACCACTAGTTACTTTTTGTTGAGTGTGCCTGTTTTCCCCATGTTAGCATAGGTTTTCTTCAGTATTCTGGTATCTTCCTACCTCTTATAAACATGGCTACAGTAAATTCTGGACATTATATATATATTTAACATTGCTCATGTAGAGCTCAGCTATGTGATGCAGATGGTAAAGCTCTGACTGTGACTCGCATGATCTTAATTCAGGTGGCAGCTTGAAAAGTAGAAGTGCTGGGTATGGCGTGTGAGGGGATGAGAGTGAGTGGCCAGCACTAGCGCAGCCATACTGGAGGAGGGATAACTTGCTTTTAGACAGCCAATCACTACCATGCAAGTGGAGTCTTGCATGGAACTGAAAATGGCAAGGTTTGGGGACATGGAATTTGGTGATCCCAAGTTGAAGACAGTAGCCGTAATTAGCATGATGGGATCAAAGTATGCACATACACTAGGAGGGCCTAGCTTGCCTTATGGTGATGTGAATGCTCAAGTCAGCTACCAGGGGAGGGATTAGGAATTAAATTAGGAACACTGTCTTCACCTGGTATGGGGGCTCTGCAGTGGTGTGAGACCAAATGGATTCAAGACCAGTTGGAGAAAGTGTGATGGTCAGCATGCATGGAGGCAAACAGCATTTGAGGGAAAAATGGTGCTGTGGTCTAAGTCATAGTTGAAAAGTCTGTAGTGAGCCTTTCCCAAATCACCCCCTCCAACATGGCACTATAAGCATGAGCCCTCGTTTCTATTGCTTTGCTTTGTTCTTATAAATACATTTTTTGCTGAGAAGTCTAATAGTCTGTTTCTCCTTTCTGTTAGCTTCTTCATAGAATATAAGAAACCATTGTATGAGTCCTTTATAGTTTAATAGTCCATGTTTTGTGGTGATGTTTAAATATATAGGTCTTACATGGTCTTAATGTACTCTTACTGATGACTCATTCTGAATGGAAGTTTCATCTTACTGCTCTGTCACATTCTAGAGTTGTATTGTGTGTTCATTTGCTACATTTCCACTTTAATGTTATGGATGATAATGGAATTTTTGTATGTTTTTTTTTTTCTCAAATTTTGTGGCTTATGCGGTGACTTTAATAGTGTCTCCTTTGAATCATTTCACCTACCTAGATAATGCCTAAGTAAATTCAGTTAACTTTGAAACTACTTAAAGACTTGGCAAACTGTACTTTAAACCATAATTGCAGAATGAGTGTTCTCCAGCAGGGTATTAATTTACAGGTAATGCCCACTGAAAAACAAGTCCACCACTTCACAGCAGCATATTAAGCTGCCATAGAGTTTGGACTATAAGAATACTAATGGAAGTCATTATTTTACACTCACTAAGTAGTTCTTTTGCTGTTTAGAAAGTGTAAAATTAAAATAAGAAGATAATATTAAAAAATAAACTCAAGTGTGTGCCTGTGTGTGGCTGTATGCATGCTTGAGTGCATGAAAACGGGAGTGAGAGATCGAGTGAGATCAAGTATTGGCTGCAGTTGCATACCTTTCATTCTCTTAGCTCAATAAATTTGAACAAAGGCTAAAATAATGGTGGGACAAAGAGACAAAAATAGGAATAGGTTTTAAATATTGTTCTTATAAAATTTCTGAGCAGTCTTCATGTAGTCTCTTTGCAATAACTGTGGCCTCAGCAGACAAGTTCATCACAGTACTGTGTGTCTGAAGCTTGCACAGTTGTGGAGTAACCCCTTCGGGGTAGTTCTTCCCTTGGCACCACTTTTTATAAGCTCCTATAGCTCATGTGTTGCATTTGTACCCTTCCCCACAAAAAAATACTGTGTGCGCGTGTGTGGACTTGATGCAGCATTTCTTGTATTAGCAGCAGATCCCATTTCTGACATCAGTGCATTACTGATCATAATCCTGAGGAATCCCTCAAAGCTTGTAGAACTTCATCCCAGAAAATGACACCAAATCCGGAGTCCTATCATTTCAAGAATGAAATTCATCAAAAAAAAAAAAAAAAGAATGAGAGGTGATGTAATGGGACAAAAAGCAGGGGCTGCGGATGGTCATTTGAGGAGCACATGGAATTCCGGAACTTGCCGTTTTACCTTTAAAACACTTTTTCAATAGGGGCTTCACCCCCCCCCCCCCCATCCCATTGAGTCTCCACTATGCTTCTGCTTATATGTACTAATTCTGAGGTCACTGTACAATGTTTGACTTTAATTCCTTTGTCATTTTAATTTCTGCTTTTCTATTGATTGCAGTTTGTCAGTAGAACCTTTACCCCCCCCCCCACTGAGTCTCCCCTATGCTGCTGCTTATATGTACTAATTCTGAGATAACCGTACAATGTTTGACTTTAATTTCTTTGTCATTTTAATTTCTGCTTTTCTGTGGATTGCATTTACAACCATCGGAATTTCAACAGGCACTAGTTAAAAACACATGGTCATTCTGTTCCTGTATCCATTTTTGCTACTATCAGAATACCTTTGAGAGTAGAATAAGCACTGTACATAACACACAAAAAGATATGTTCTGACTCTTCATTAAATAATTTGGGTTCAAAGGACTCTACTTGACAGGAGAAGAGTAGGAAAGTGAAGAACAGCTGGCTCCACTATTCAAATGACAGCATAATTTTGCAACTCCTACAGAATTAACTTATACCACATAGTTTTAATAAAATAAAAAGGCATAGTCTTTCCTGAAGCTACAATGAACTGCCTCAAGGATAAAGAAAGAAAAATAGAATCCGGGATGAAAAGCTAAAATATGATGGAAACCTTTTGCAATGAACTGGTTCTCAAAGTAATACATTTAGAAAAAACAAGGGAAACGGAATATTTTCATCAGCTTTCTACTGGTATTCCCCAAAGTGGCATAAAAATATGAGTTTAAGGTGCTACTGTTGGCAAAAACTTACAGCAGCAAAACAATTGAGTGTAAACATTGCTGCATATTCCTGTTGCAGGAAGGGTTTATGTTTAAATTCAGGTAAGAAGTTAAGCACCTTGAACCTCAAGATTAATAATCTGACAGGGTTAGAGCACCCATTCTCTCACTTATGTGAGCTGGTCAAGGGAGAAAGCAACAGACATCAGTTTGTCAGCATATCATCCTGGCTTTTATTTGTTGTGGGATCTTTGCTGATAGACTGAACATTTTTTTCTGTTTCTAGCAGTTAGTGAAAGACATCTTTGTGTATGTGGAATATATAATCTTCCACTTTACATTCTGTGCAACATTATATTATACTGGAGGTGCATCCTGGTTGTTAAAAGTGAACCATGCCTACATCTTGAAGTCATACTCATGGGTTCATAGGTAGGTACTAGGCTAACGGCCCTAGGACCTGTACAAGCCTAGTCAAAAAGGTACCCTGGCTTTCGCCACCCAAGAAAATTATTTTCCTGTGCCCCTGTCGAGCAGAGCCACAGACGTGATCCCCGGGGTGAATTTCCTATTTCCCATCCAATCATCAAGATTTTTCTTGAAGAGTGTGAATGAGGAGCTTTGTTTGATATAGATAGGTAGTTTGTTCCAGAGTATGGGAAGTCACTGGGACAGGAATCTGTTTATTGTGGTGACAAGGTTTAGGTCCCTAGAGCGTCTAGCTCGGAGGGATTGGGATTTCAAGTGGAGCATGCCCAACAGCTTTGTATGTTAGGCAGAGATAGCCTGTAAGTAGGCAGTATGCGACAGAGTAAAGCTGGAGTTTTGTGAGACTGTCTGTGTAGCTCATCTGTTTGAGGCCAGTAATCCTCTTTGTGAGGTAGTTCTGCGGCCTTTCCAGTTGTTGTAGATGTCTTGTGAAGTACATACCAAAAGGGGTGTTGTACTCTATAATGGGCCTAATGATTGATGAGTAGAGGGGAACAATGACCTCTTTTTTCCTTGATGAGAAACCTTTTGTGATGAGATGTGCCATGTAGAAGGATTTCCTGACAACTGTGACGATGTGATTATCAAAGGAGAGACTACTGCCCACCTGTGTCCCAAGGTCTCTTATCACACTTTCTGTGTTAAGTAGACTACCACCTATGTGGCAGCTCATGGGCACAGAGTTTTTACCAAAGGGGACGACAATGCACTTTTTTGCATTGAGCTTGAGTCCATGGCTTTGAAACCAGGCATCTGTCTCAGTGAGGCCCTTTTGTAGGATGTCCACATCATTAGGAGTTTCAATTATGGCTCCTAGTTTGCAGTCATCTGTGAACTTTGTTAGCCAAAGACCTTTCGTGTTAGCCTGTACTTCAGAAAAGTAGATACCAAACAAGAGGACCCAGGACTGAACCCTGTGGTACTCCACTTGTCACTGGTCTGAAGTCGGATTTGGAGTCTGCTACTTTCACAGTGTGGGTTCTGTCAGTGAGCAAGTTGGCAACCCACCTTGTGACATAGGGATTTCTATCTAGTTTAGTGAGTTTATCTATAATTTCAGAGTGGGGGATGGTGTCAAAAGCCTTGGCGAGATCTAGATGGGCTGTGTGAACCACCTTACCCTCGTCTACGGCTTTGGTGACTGCTTCAAAGTTGTCTGTCAGGTTTAGGAGACATGATCTGCCTTTTACAAACCCGAACTGGGTGGAGTCCAGAGTCTGGAGATTACCAATGTCTTTGTTTATGATTCCCATGATGATACGTTCCATGGCCTTGCAGACCAGGCTTGTTAGGCTAATGGGGCTGTAGTTCCCAGTGTCCGTGGTGGCTCCCCCTTTGTGGAGTGGGATAACCATCTCTGTGCGCCATTCAGTGGGCACAAAACCTGAGGTGAGGCTATGGCTGGTGGGGTGCCAGTTCATTCTGCAGTTCGTGTAGCACGCGGCCTGGGATACTGTCAGGTCTCATGGATGCTGTGCTGTTGGCTTTGGGGAGTGTGGATTTTACCTGTGCAGCCATGATTACAGGAACTTTGCATTCTTCCGGTATAGCGATGGCCCCTTTAGGGGGTGGGGTGGTAAAGTTAGCATTGAACCTGTCTGCCAGGATGTTGGCAATGTCAGTTGGTTCTGTATATTTAGTGCCATTGTGCTGTAACTCAGAGCAGGTCTAAGTGTTGCCATTGAGATTCTTAACATAGTTATAGAATGTGTTGTGGTTGTCTTTAGAATCAGTGGCGATTTTGTTTTCATAACTAGCTTTGGAGGATTTTATGAGGGATCTCAGCTTCTTACTGAGGCTGACCAGGGAGTTCTTCCAATCATGGGATTTTACTTTTTTTTGAACCAGTTTCTTTCTTCTGTTGTAGAGTTTGTTTATGGCAGGGGACCACCAGACTGGCTTCCTTTTTTAGGAGGATAACATCTTGGTTATGTTAAGGATAGCACAATCCATGCACTCGTGTAAGTGCTTATAAAGGGCATTTGTGTAGGATTCAGCTGTCGTACCTCTATTGTCCATCTGCACGGGTGTCGTGAAGTTTGCCACTTCTGTCTTAAGAAGCGTGAAGTTGGCTTTGGAGAAATTTTTTACAGTGGTTTCCCTAATGGGGGTGGGGGTGGGGGCGGGATGTGAATGTCTAGGCTGATTATTCACAATTTGGTTGTGTTACCATAGGATGATGTGCTACCTCTTTGGCCGAGAGCATTGGTGAAGTCAGTAAGAATTATGTAGTTTATTTTATATCTCTGCATTTTTATTTGATGTCTTATCTTCATGTTCTGTGTAGTCCACTCTGGGAATCTCCTGCTATCCAGACTCTGAATACTTTTATACATCAGTAGTTTATATTTATGGTCATCATCTTTTTTGATGATCATTATTAGGATCACTGCTCCAGCAATCTTAGCTACATGGGATACATCCTGCTAAAAATAAAACAGTAGGATAGCATTCAAAGCTTCAGGGATGTCTTCACTGCACCAAAACATTTGGAAAGCTCAAGCTGAGCTGGTAAAAAAGACAGGTTTAGCCACCATGCCACTGAAGAGTGCTTCTCTTGTAGGCTTTTGAGGATCAGCAGTATGCTGATGCTTTCCATTGTTAGCAGACACTTTCCCTTTGGCCGGGGGGAGGGGGGGACTTCCACATCTACATTTTATACCAGAAAATAAACTTTTTTGTTCTGTAAAAGTGTTTTGTTGACTATCACATGAATTTTAGTAACTTAAACAGGAGCATTACTTTTTACTTTTGTGGGAAGAAAAAGTAGTTTTAAATTAAGTTAAAACTACTACTACTACTACTCAAGTAAAAGTTGTGTTATTTGGCATGGGGTAAGTGTCTAAAGTGCTTTTTTTGGGGGGGGTTACATTTTTTACTGCAAACCTGTTTTACTCAGTACTGCATCCAGTCTTCCCTTGGAATCGGTCATCTTTTCAGCGTAACCATGGAACAACGTACTGATTCCTCTGTTATTCTGTCCTCCAACCACAAAAAAATTAACAGCCTTTACCACTACAGCAAGCTGCTGAAGTGCAGCAGACAAAGATGGGTGATTCTACTGCATCCATTTCTGGTTCCTTACACCACTCATCTTTTTCCTTGGCTCCCACTGACTTGGTCACTACAATCACCTTGAACCAGAGGTTAGACCCCTGCAGCTGTTGGAGTACCCTTGGCGGCAAGGGACATCCATTGTTGTCTGTCTTGGGAGAAGTGGCAGGGAATACCACTTTGTGTAGCTAGAATGCTATGCCTATCCATAGTAAGGTTTCCCTGACAAAAGTGGGTTTGCTTCTTCAGAAATGACTACAAAAATATTCTTTCCCTATTTGTCACTTTGGACAGGAATGATTTATTGCGTTTAGTTCAGGCTCTTGATTCTTCCATTTAGCTGCTTCTGGTAAAAGAAACAGCGTCTTTATTTTCTGTAGTGGTTCAAGTTTTTAAGCTACAAAATGATTTGGAAGGGACAGATTCTATTCTCTCCTCAGGTTTCTGATTCAGATTATGAGAAGATTGTGACTTTTGCTGTGCCCTTTGAAGGATTTTTTTCACTGAAACTATTTTCAGAAGGAATCATTTCAACATCAACATAATGACATTCTACTGTTCTAAAGAAGCATTATAATTTATTCCATCTGAATTTTCAAAAATATACTCCAATTCCACCTAATTTTCAGCACTGGAATATTTTTTGTCACGGACTGTAACTTGCCCGACAGCCCACCTGCTCCCCCCATATTAGCAGATTGTATAAAGTCTTTTTATATACTCATCCCTGATCAGACTCCACAGCTGTTGCTTTAATAAGTCCAGCTGCTGCTAAACATCTGATTACTGCAAATCCCTCTCCTTCTGACAAGGATGTAAAAGCTTTTGATAGATTTGGGGGGAAAGTGTATTCTTCTGCTACACTTATTTTCAGAATTCTCAACTGTCAAGCTCATTTGTTAAAGTTTATGCTTCCCTGTTTTGATAACATGATGAATATTATGGCATATATTTCCTGTTCGGAGGAAAAACATTTTTATGTAACCCAGTTGCTCTTGTGTCCTAAGTGCCTTCCCACTGTGTGAAATGTACATATGATTCTGCTGATGCCACTTCCAGGGCTGCTGCTAGTGAATGGTTATGTGGAAGTTTGCCTGGTTGTGTATTCAAAATCTTGCAGAAGATGTCAAAGCTGAAATTCTGAATTCTGCCTTGGATAGAGAGTTGGTATTTGGCCCTTCTGCTGAAGAAATCCTTAAAAGGTATGATAAGAGAGGTAAGCTGTTTCAAGGACTCTCTCAGATCTTTCAGCATTCCCTCTCCAAGTTTGCCAAGGGGTTTAATGCTACAAGTATAACCTTTTGCGAAAAGCAAAATAAACAAACACTAAACCTCGGGTAAGCAAAGGTTTAAAAAGCAGTGGCAGGTTAGTTCCAGGAAGAAAGGAGGACTCCCTTGAACAATGAACAGTCTAATACATCTGACTCCCTTCCCCCTGCCCAATCTGGCAAAACCCCTTAATACTTCCAGAAAGTCTGAACCTCCAGTTTTCTCTTTGGCAGCAGGTAGTTTCAGACTGATGTGTTCTGGAAGTAAGCCATCATGGTTATAGATGGCAGTGGCAGTCTCTCCTTTTTGAGGGATTCTCCATCATCCACCAGACCAGCTCCTCTTTTCCTTCCTGTCATTCAACATCTGCTGTCTCAGGAGGTAAAGGAAGTGGTCTTTCCTCAGTTAAGAGAAGGATTGTATGCAGGAATGTTTCTAGTGCCAAAGAAAAAAAAATCCTGGGAGACCATTTCTGGATCTTTACATGTTAAGTTGTCAATCTCGCCTTCATTCTTGCTGGATGGAGTTGCGAGCGATCCTGGCGGTCCCCGGCTTTGCTACTAGCTTGAGAAAGAACTCCTTTTATCGAAGGCAACCAACCCTATATCCCATGATACAAAGTGAACTACCCTCATCTCTAGTTTGCAGCTTTTGCTTGAGGGTCTCCTTTTTTTTGTAAGCTTGAGTTTTCAAACAGCTTTAGTCAGGGTTTATTTTATCTTTCCCTTTTTTTATTTTTTTAGTGTATAGTGTCACATTTAATCACCCTATTCCTTATAGAAAAAATTTTTATTAAAAAAAATTTTAAATTTTCAGTTAGGCCCTAGCCTTTATTATTAATGTGCTTCCTGTGTTCTGGGGTGTTTGGGGATTAATTTTTTTTGGTGTGTGTGTGTGTGTGTGTATTTTATTATTTTTATTACTCTTTTCCTTAGACTATGTCTAAAGAGGTAAAGGTCTCGGGCTTCAAGAAGTGTGACTTCAGACTGTCAGTGATGTCTCTGACAGGCGGTCACACTTCTTGCCCTGGGGCCTTTACTGGGGCCTTACCTGAGTGCCCTGTGCTTTGTTTTCTTTGTGTCCTCCTGCAGGAAAGGAAAAACAAGTTAATCCTCCATGGCAAAGGGCTAGGTTCCCCACTACCACACACTAAACTGGTTCAGTAAGCCTTCCAAGCAATCAAGGGGCCAGGCTACAGCTTCAAGGGTCCTCGTGGCTCGCATCCGGCTCCGCCCCGTCGATCTTTTCCTTTCTTCTTCGTCCTTTTCTTCGGATCAGTTCTCGATCCTCTCTTCAGCCCAATCTTGTCCAGCCCTGTCGTTTCCTCGGCTCAGCCTGCCTGGGATGAATGCTTCGCGAAAACCCGAGCAATCCATCTGGAACCCTCGGGGCCGGGCCCAGGCTCGCCCATCTTCCCTCCATCCGATCTATCCCGTCGGAAGAATCTCTCCACCCGGAGCCGGCTCGGCTCCTCTTTTCTCGAGCGGGCCCGAGGAGGCGATCTTGAGATCTTCCAGGGCCCAGAGAGGCTGATGCTTAGGGATCTAGCAGGCTGCCAAACTTGCCATAGGCCGCCCAAGTGCTCCATCTCCCGTCTCCGCAGAGTTGGCTGAACTTCTCCCCCCGACTTCCCCTCCCACCGGACCCGACCTTCTCGACCGGGGCTGCCCTTTCGCGACCCGGCAGGAGACCGGCCCGGAACCTCCTTTTGGCTCGATCTGCTTGGGCGAATCTCTTCCTTGTCCTCTTCCTTGGAGGATCCGGTCCTCCTTCGATCCCTCGAGGGAGTCGAGGGGCCGGTGGCATCCCTCCCCGGGGCGCCTCCCTCGGAGGGCTCGCTTTGTAAGCTCGCCTTCCGGCACCTCTATCGACCTCTCGAGGCGGCACCTCCATGCCGACCTCTCCTTTGGGTCGGACAGGGTGGGAATCCCCGAGCTCGAGGGCAGGGATCTCCTGTCCTGGGGAGCCAGCCAGGCTTGAGGGTCAGAGAGGTCCTCTCTCCCTCTGGCGTCCCTCCCTCTTCGGTCTCTGTCTTCTCCCTCTGCCAGCCTCTTGCCACTTGCTCCCCCATCCATCCTCTCAGAAGCCCACATTTCCAATATCTTCCTGAATTACTTCTCTCCTGAGTTCTCAGGATGAGTTTCCGGAATCCCTCCCCTCGAAGAGCTACAAGATATAGTGACTAGATGAGTCGAGTAGGTTTAAACATTGAAGATCCTGGGTTCCGACTCCTCCCCCTGCATCCCCAAGCTGAGGATGTGAGGATGGATGCTCCTCCAACAGAGTCTCCTCAGGTCAAGAGGCGACCCACTTCCCGACCTGAACCTGGAGCTCACCTCCTATATCCTCCATTGATCACCTGTCTCCTCCTGTAGGTCTCCGCGCCTTTAGCCTAAACCCTGTGGAGCGGTGTCTCTTCCAGGCGTGGAGACTTCAAATTCTGAGACCACAAATCCCCAGAGTCCCCCAAGTTACAAACAGTCCTCCCCCAAGGACAGTCTCTGTGGAGAATCCTATGGAAAGGCGTGGTACTGGGGTGGCCTCCTAAGAAGGAGAAGTACCTGATCATTCAGTACCGGATCAATTCTAGGACCACAAGGATTATAGAAAGTGGACACCCTTTTTGGACGACCTTTGCTTCTTCAAGATATATTCACCTTATTAGCTGAACTACCTTTTTGTCACTTCACCAGGCTTGAAAGATATTCTCAGGTTGAACTAGGTGGCAGCAGCTCAGATTCTGCTGCTGCTCCTCTAGCTGCCTGGCTCAGCTGGCAATCCTGAATTCCGGGCCGCATATCCTTATCTCGGCATAGATGTCAAGCAGGCATGGTGGCACAGAATATGCACTTGCACAGGGGTGGCTCTTAGATTACCCCTTTGATGATGAGGCTTTGTTCGGACTCTCAGACCCCAGCCCTTTTTTGGGATCGAGCAGATTGGGACCTCTTTGGTTTCGCTTTGTTGGGAAGGACCCCTTGGATGGTCTTGACCAGGTGTGAGCAGGATGGTAAATGTGGTTCCTTCGGTGTTCCATCCCTTCCTTCACCACCTTCTCAAGATCAAAGGGTCAGTTTCAGGGAAGGAGTGGTTCGGACACACATGGTATAGAGACAGGCAGTCCAGAGGAACCCCAGAGGCCCAGGGCGCTGGGGACAAAGCCTCTCTCAGCACCAGAGGCAGGGGGTAGGGTGACTGGGGCCCTTTGAGCACCCCTGAGGTGAAGCCCTTTCAGCACCCCTGAGGTGTTGCCGGCCTGTCACGCTGTACTTCTTAGCCTATGTGGGTACTCTCATTGTATGTCCTAGCAAGATCCCTTCCCGGTTAAAATCTCCCTCAGAGTATCCCGTGCCTCGGTAATCCCTTCCCCGGGCTCAAGGGATTCAAGATTGGCAGACGTCAAAGTTCTATTGAAAGAGCCAAAGAGGGTTTCCCCAGATTATTTCCGAAAGACCCAGCACAATGATTCGTTTGAGTAGGAAAGGACGGAGATTCCTTCAGGACGGAGATTGAGACATCGGGAGGATGAGAGTCAAGAAGAGAGCATTTGTCATGAAGGCAAGATTCAGTCTATCGAGATTTCAGGGCAAGGCGCGGCAGGACAACTGGACCTTCACTTGGTAGGGGATGTGGGATGTGTGGCCTATAGGACCAGAAGGTTCAAGGTTTCTCCAGGATTCAGCCACACACCGCTCAGAAGGTTTCTCCGGCTCACCTCAGGACTCAGGTCAGAGACCAGCCATTACCAAATGTATTGGCCTCATCTCGCAGCTCATCTGTTTACCAAATTCCTGGCAGTGTGGTGATTATCACATCTGACTCACCGTTCCAGGCCTTCCTCACATTTATCGACTGACTCTGACTCTATGACTCGCACT
The DNA here is from genome assembly GCF_019279795.1 of Protopterus annectens. Classification (NCBI taxonomy): domain Eukaryota; kingdom Metazoa; phylum Chordata; order Ceratodontiformes; family Protopteridae; genus Protopterus; species Protopterus annectens. Next base: position 537,421,678 of record NC_056737.1, on the reverse strand, counting down.
GGAGGAGTTGCAGAGATTTCAGACAATTTTCTAAAAGCTCTCTTGAACCTATCAGGCTTTATAGGCGAAAGAATTTAAACATCGTCAAAATGTTAGCTTCTACTACATAGGCTTCCACATGGAGAAAAATAATAATAAGTTTTATGTCAGAGCAACAAAAAGAGAATTCTGGACATCCTAAAAGCCGAAAGTGCTTTATTGCTGCGGCCATTGTCAAAAAACTAACAAGCTTACCTCTGCGTCTAGCTCTTATGGAAGCATTCCTCAGTCTTTCATTGCCACAGAACTTTGCAGCGGCTCGAAATCTTTGTATTCATTCGGCAGGGGCAGTGGTGGAATGAGTGATATCATTCCCTCTTCTTCATCTCACAATCGCCTTGGACTTCCCGACTTCCCTGATCTTTACCTCTCGGTTCTTTCTCTGGTCAGGGGGGGTTGCAGGGTTCCCCAGGCCAATACGGTTGGGGGGCAGTGGCATGTCATCCAACCATAAACACACAGTATCCCTGGAGCGAAGCTGGTGCTTTTTGGCGCTGCAACCTCCCAATACCATCTGCCGTAAATTGTGATTGCAATACAACAAGACAACATGTAACGACTCTGGTATTAACGGAACAAGACTAAGCCAGGTCCTATCGTTGTACATCTAGCCAGTAGACGGATTTGGCTGGCAATCACCAAGCAGTCCGGTTTCTTTTGCTGTCAGCAAGAAGAAGAGTCCAACTTCTGATATCAGGTCATCAGCATCCTCATTCATGGATCTCATAGGTATCTCAGATCATCTCTTAGTGGACAGATTTTTTCTGAAGTGGGAACTGTACTTGGATGAGCATTTTTCTGGACTGCACCCCAAAACAACAAGTGATTTTTTTTTTTCCCCTCTTCCTAGGCCAGCCCTTGAAGACTCTCACACCTTTTTTGGGCCTTTTTCCTGTGCAGCTTTTTTTTCCTTTCCCCCTTGATTCCAAGTCATTCAAGCCACGTTTTCGCTTGAAGGCAATTCTCGTTCCATTGCCTCTCGCTTTCAAACGAAGTTTCGTCGCTCCTCTCTGACCTCCTGGGTGCTGCCCACTTGGCTTCTGCCAAGTCGGATCTCTGGATCACCAGTTGGTCAAATCAGACGAGGTTCATTCATTCACTCTCAACCAGTCTTAGCGGCAGCCTCTGCTGCCCTAGCCAGTGCCCCGATCTTGTTCTGTCTCGTCTTCCTTCATTTAGTGGCTCCTTTATTCTCTCAATTCCTGAACTCTGTTTATAGTTTGGTCCCTTCCGTTGCCCATTTTAGACAAATATGTACAATATTGATCCTTTACTGCTCCTTAAGTATTCTCCTTAGATTTCCTGGCTGAGGTTTTTTTCAGTTGGCTTGTCTTCATCTAAAGTTCAACTTCAACTCATTGCTTCAAGCATCATGTACTTTGCATTCTCTGTTGGTGTTTCCTTGTTATGCTCATTCAGTCTGAGATGAGTTCATCTAAATGTTCCATTCAAAGCATCTCCCTCCAAGAATGGGATCTAAATTTAATGTTGGCATCCTTGATGTTACATCCTTTCTGTCTCTGCCTGTGGATCTTTTTGAAATTTGATCACCTTTTCCCATAAAGCCTGGCTGTCTGGAAAGCAGCAAGGTTTTTGATTCAAGCTCTCTGCATCCGTTCCCCTTGTTTGGTTTCCATCATCACAGGGTATCCTCCTTACTTGTCGTCCCACTCTCCCTCCCACTTAGGTCCCAACAATAAGTGAGGCAGCATAGATCTACCAAAATTTCCCTCCCTTCTTATTACTTGAGATTGCACAAAAGCCATCTTTTTTTAATGTCCATCTCGCCAGGTTAGCCCATTTGCATAGTCAACAATCCAGGAAATCCAGCCAATTTTTTATGTCCATTATGCTTTTTTCAGGAAAGGTCTCAGTGTCTAAAATGATTTGTCTCCTATGCAGAAAACAGGAAAGGTCTCCCAGTGTCTAAAGTGACCTCTCTTCTAAGTTGCCTTTCCTTCTTTTTCTCTGTAACTCCATCCCTATGCTCAAGCAACCTAGACTACCCAAGTGTACCAGAAGTGCAGCAGTCACTTCCACCCTCCAGCACCCTTTGTCTCTCATTACATTTTGTTTGGCCTCAGACTTAGGATTAAGTGTTGAGATCACATACCCTTTCACTCATTCCAACTTTTTCTGTTCCATTACAGACAGAGCCAGTTTTGTCCATACAGAATTCAGTCACTTGATCCACAACTCAACATTTAGAAGTTATACCCAGGTTATAGCGTCCCCATAACAGGGTGAAGGATTGAACATCCAAACTAGAGGAGAAGCAGTACCTACTGGCCTGGACAGATCTTGTTGAGGCGAGATCAGGTTGTTCCCCCTGAGCTCCTGAGGCGAGATTGACAGTTTCTCAACCTGTTTGTGATAGTGCCCAGGGTTAAAGTGTTATCCATTCACAACTTGGTACCCCCTTAATCCCCATTTGAGTTTTCTGGTGACCTTCGATCTAAAAGATGCACATCATCACATTATTGTAGATCCAGATTAAAGATAGTGTCTGGATCACATTGCCAATTCCCTGCTTTACCCTTTGGTCTGTCTACTGCTTTAAGGATATTCACAAAGTGCATGGCTGTTGTTTCGAGCCTGCACCAAGACGGTAAGTTATTCACATTTTCCTTATTTAGACAACTTGTTATCTTTGCACAAACTTTTTCAAAGTGTCAGGAATCTCTTACCTAGGTGAGGGATTTTCTACACAGACTGGGGTTCAAGGAGAACATACAAAAATCTTATTCCTTCCTCACAGAATTGTTTTTCTGGAATGACTCCTAGATAACTCGGTTTAGAGCGTTTCTTCCACGTGAAAAAAAGTGCATCCATATCTGGATTTATTCCTGAGTTTTTCATCTCTTTTCTGTTTCAGGCAGATAATTTCTCAGATTATGGGTCTCGTTGTTTCTATGATTTTCATAATCCCTCTTGTAAGACTCCACATAGAAAAATCCAGTGGTAGCTGAAATCTGTATGGTTCCAACATTAACATATCCTGACATTCCAGATTAGATATTTTTTGGTGGAGACTCCAGTTTTATTAGAATACAGGTCATCCCATTCTTCCTCCTAGCTCCTGCATAGTCTGTAATACTGGAAGCCTCAGTCTTTGCATAGGGAGCTGTGTCAGTGGGGATAAAAGTGTAGGGTTTGTTATACAAAAAAGACAAACCAAGACATGTGAACAAAAAAAAATATGCTGGCATTTATAAATGCTCTGAACTGTTTCAATCATTTATGGTCCCTGGGTCTTCTGCAAGTGTTTACAGACAACACCACAGTGATGTACATAGGCAAACTGGGGGCACCATATCTTCCCCACTGTACACAAAGCTTTTCAGCACAATCTCATTGTATAGGCATCTTACATACAGTCATAAGATAATTGTGTGACAGACAAGCTGAGCAGGAGCAGGAGAGACCTTATGAATGAAAACTGAACTAGAATAGATTGCTTTGCTTTCACTCACAGCAATCAGTTGACAAAATGCTCCAGGATTCTATGCAAGAAAGCCTGGAAGACAGATACAGGAAGATTCCTGTCCAAGGAAAAGAAAAAAGTACACTTTTTTACTAATATCCAGGGTCATTCTGAAGATTCAGAAGGACTCTCCAAAGATCATTGTGGTGACTTCCTTCTGGCTCAGGCAACAACTGCTCTCTCTTCTTTTAGAAATGGCCAGAGGAACTTACCACAAGCTTAATCACAGACTGGATCTGCTCACGTAAGGCAAAGGGTGTTTGAAAGATCCTGACTCCAGACAACTGCAACTGACTGCCTGGTTGATCGAGTCTTTGTACCTTTTTTCTGAGAATTTGCAACAGGTATTAGGGGAGGCAAGAAACCTACTACTGGAAAATCGTATTTTAGTAAATAAAAAATGTTTTCTAACTGGTATTAAGAAAGGAACCAGCACCCATTCAGGGCCAGTGCTTCTTTAGTATTACATTATTTAAGAGTTAATATTTGTTGGCCTGTCTTGCTGTTCCATAGAAGTTAATTTTTTTCTCTGTTTCAGCATATATGTCCATGGAACTCCCTCTTTCAATGCAGTCTCATGTCAGAATGTTTTTAAAAGGGTTACTCCATACTAAGCCTCAAGGAAAACAGATGCCCCCTTCCCATGAGGGGGAGGGGATTTATTCCTGAATGTTTCTAATTCAGCACCTTTCTGAAGGTCCCTTCCTTTTGGATGCTATCCCTTCAAACTCTGTTTCCGTTTCTTCCCCAGGCCTTTTTGGTCTTCCTGGACCTCAAGAAGGCTCATCTTTATGTGCCAGTTCATTAATCTTTCAAGAAGTTTTTGTTTTTCTCTCTCACCTTTGCATTTTCAGTTTTTTGCTTTGTCCTTTGGCCTTTCTACTGCCCCAAGGGTATTCCTCAAGTGCCTCGCTCCTGTGATTGCGTTTTGCAGGATGAGAGGGATTCAAATCGTTCCTTATCTGGACAACCTGCTCATATAGGATCATGTGTTTCTTGGTTGCAGGCCCCAGAGTATTCCTGGGCTGGCTTCCCTGCCTCCTCCCGAGGCTGTTTCTCTAATCACCTTTTTTCAGTCCCTTTTTCCTCTGGCTTCAATTACAGCCAGATAATTTCTCAGGGCTCTAGGTTTCATGGCCTCAACTATTCCTATGCTACTTCTAGCCAGACTTCATATGAGAAAAACTATAGTGGTTCCTAAAGTCAGTATGGCTCCAACACTGTCATCCACTACATTGTTTAGTCCCTCTTCTTCCATACCTCAAACTAGAGTTTCAGTGGTGAATTCATCAGCTCTGTCGCAACCTAGGTCTTCTTTTTCAGCCCCCAGTCCCCTCTCAGGAACTTTTCTCAGATGCCTCAGACACTGGCTGGGGAGCCTCTTTTGTTTCTCTCAAGGTCCAGGGTCTTTGGCTTCCTCATCAGAGGTCAGACCACATAAACATAAAGGAGATGAGAGCTCTCCTTTTTGCCCTTCAAGACCTTTCACTCCCTCTTTCTTGCCTCTTAAAATCTTCACAGGCAATACCACAATGATGTGGTATATCAACAAGCAAGGGGAGGACTTATTTGCAGACTGTTTCTTCAAGCTTGGGATTAACTGTTCAGTATCAAGTGACTCTTCAGGCTGTATACATTCCTTGAGAACAAACTATAGTGGCAGACTGAGCAGGTTCAGTACACAGAGTCACAAATGGATGCTTCACAGAGATGAATTTCTGGACATTGTCGGTGGGGTACTCCTCAGATAGAACTTTTTCCCTCCCCTTTGAACAGACAACCTTCTCGTTTTTGCACTAGAGTCCCAAGTCCTCTCACTTGGAAGGTGGATACCCTATCTTCTTCTTGGAAGAAGAGGTTTCTGTATGCCTTCCCTCCCTTTCCTCTGATTCCAAGGGTCCTGCTCAGGATAGTGCAGGACTCCTACAAAATCTTGCTGGTGACTCCCTTTTGGCCCAGACAGCATTGGTTTCCCCCTTCTTCACCTAGCCAGTGGCACACGGCAAGTTATATCACAGGTTGGACCTACTCGTACAAGACAAGGGATCTCTGATCCATCTTCACTCTTCAGTTGACATTGTGGGTGACAGGGTTTTGATCCCGTTTAGGCACCTTTTATCTGAGGATGTGCTTAAGGTTCTGTAGAGGCCAGGAAACCCACTACCGGGAAGTCCTGTGTGTCCATATAGAAAAGATGTTTTGTTGGGTGCCTTGCTTGTAATCAGGATCCATTTTCTGTGGGTATCCATCTGTTTCTGTCTTATCTGTGTGAATTGCCCAATGCTGGGTTAGCATATTCCTCTGTTAGAGCTCACCTCTCAGCTAGTTCTGTTTGTCTGCCACAAACTCCTCCTCTGACCTCTAGTTTTGAGGTGAAGCAGTTTCTTAAAGGCATCCTTCATATAAGGTTAACTAGGAAGCCTGTTGCACCTTCCTGAGACCTCAGTTTTTTTTTGCTTGAAAAATTGACCCAGCCTTCTTTTGAGCCTGCAGCTTCAGTTTCTTTACAACATTGTACATTGAAGACTGTTCTTTTGGCCCTTACTTTAGCTAAGAGAATATCTCAACTCCAGGCTCTAATGGCTGTGCCTCTTTTTTTTGTTTTGATTTTTCAGAGGGACAGGGTGTCTGTCTGTACTAATCCTTCTTTTATGCAGAAGGTGGTTAATGAGTTGTCTCTTATTCCGTCTATTAATTTGTCCTCCTTTTTTCCTTCTTTGCAGTCTGCTAGGGCAAAAGTTCTTCACACCTTACATTTGCATAGACAGCTCAGATATTATTTAGATAAGACTAAGGCTATTCGCAAGTCTGAGAAAATGTTTATTTACTTTCATCCCAGATATCTGGGTTTGGCTGTTTCTAAACCAACCATATCCTCATAGATCTCTAAGGCCATTTCTTTTTGTTATTCTTTTCATGGAAAATGTCTTTCTCATTTCATCAGGGCTGTGGCTTCCTCTGGTGTTTTTTTTCAAAGGATTAGATAATCAGATGATGTCCTTCAAGGATGCATCTGCAGTCCTAACATATGAGTATCAGTTTGTCTAGCCTGTGCTTCCTTCAACCGACGAACACTTAGACGTCGGTCGGAGTTTGCAGAGGAGTTTTTTGGTCCCGCTTTTGCTTACAAAATGCCGTCGGAGACTCCGACTACACAAATAGCTAAAAAGCGCAAGGAAAAGGACCGACACTCGCAGTCCGCAGTTTCGGCTGAAACCGCGGTTAGGCCAACCGCGAGTGTCTCGGTTTCGGCTGAAACTGAGTCCTCGGTTCTTCCTTCGGCCGAAAGCATGCCTCCTATAGCCGAGGCCTCACAGACCATGGTCGAATCTGCTACTGATATTACTGCTACAGAAGCAGGCTCCCAGGATTTGTCGGATACTATTCCTTTAGACATATCTACCCCTGCACGTGGGGCTGCTAGACCCCCTGCTTCTATGTCCATCAAGGCTTTTGCCAGGGCTAAAGCAGCTAAATCTTCTAAGGCCTTACCTGCTAAAACTACCCCACATAGGCCTACCTCTAGTTCACAAATACTCAGCCTGGCTGAGGATCTCATTTCTTTGATCAGGGGATCACAACCTCACCCAGACAGGGCCTCTCAGCCCCCTTCAGATAAGAGGCCTAGGACTGAACCCCCGGAACCTGTCTCTACAGACTATTCCTCGTTGGACTCAGACATTACAGACCCTCAGGAAGGCCCATATTCTCCTTATGAGGATTCTGATGCAGAAGACTCCATTCCTTCTGCTTCTCCTCCTGAGGAATTTTCTTTTGGGGAAACCTTACATGCTATGAGGGAGCATTTCCAATGGCAGGGCCAGGATTTTTCAGATTCAAGGAAAAGGCTAAGGACTTTTTTACACTTACCACAGCATAGGCCTTTAGCCATTCCTCCAGTACTAACAGTAGTTGATGATGCATTTAATGATGCCTGTACTGCTCCTGATTCTCTTCCTCCGGCCCCTGCCAAGCCTGACAGATATTACAGGGTCCCGGACACACACTACCATTTGTATAAGGCTCCTGTTGCAGATCCGAAACCATTTCACAGGGCCGAAAGGTGTGGCAGCTGCTTCTGCCAAAACCCTCTTCCCTCTGATAGGGAATCTAGAGCATTAGAGATGGGGTAAAAGGTTTATACTTCTGCTGCTCTTTCTGCTAGGGCCTTAAACTGTCAATTTCACATGATTCAGTATCAGGAATTTTGTTAGACCAGCTAAATAAAAACTGTCCTCTCCTGAACCTATAGACCACAAGTCTCTTCAGGATTTGGTACATAACTCTCAGCAGGTCAGTAACCATTTCTTAAAATGTGGCTATGATGCACTGGAGGCTTCCTTTAGATCAGCTATGACTGGAACAGTGATTCGAAGACATGCATGGTTAAAAGAACAATCTTTACCAGACCATGTTAAATCAAAACTCCTAGATGCTCCCATGGAGAAACAAAGTTTGTTTGGCTCCTGCACAGGAGGTTCTGAAGAAGGTGGAAGAAAAAGCAAAATCTGTCCAAACAGTCAAGGATTTCTTACAGGTCCAACCTCCGAGGTTTAGCAGAAATTGGCCTTCGAAAAATTGGTCCTTTCCAGACAGCTCCAGAGCACAGAGAGGCAGAAATAGACGCCCAAGAGGCAGAAATCAGTCTAGGGGTGCCTACAGGGGACGTCAGTGGCAACCTACCAATCAGAGAAGTACTGCCACAGATTCAACTACAACCACTTCCACAGGACAGACACAATGACTTGGCTCTGATACCGCCTACCAGGGAACAACTGGAAGCTCCCTTGGGCGGAAAGTTAGCCTTATTTTCAGACAACTGGCATTACATTACAGGAGACAAATGGACTTTGCAAACAATAGACAAGTGCTACAGGTTTCACTTCCACACTCTACCAAAAAAGAGGGGAATGCCAAACCTACCACCAAGCCAAAAAACAGACGCTCTAAGACAAATCAACAACTTACTAAGGATAAGAGCTATAGAAAAGGTGCCACCTATGGAACAAGGCCAAGGTTTTTACTCCAGGCTTTTCCTGGTACCAAGAAAAGAAAATCAATGGAGACCTATTCTCGACCTGTCCGCACTGAACACATACCTCATTGTTCCAAAATTCAAAATGCTGACCCTCCAGCAGCTTCTTCCCATGCTGGGCAAGGAGTCTTGGCTGGTGACTCTAGATCTCAAGGAGGCATACCTGCACGTCCCTATACGACCAGATTGCAGAAGATACCTCAGATTTCTTGCAGGATCAGAGCATTATCAATTCTCAGCATTGCCCTTTGGCTTATCTACTGCGCCCAGAGTATTCAGGAAATACCTGGCATCAGTAATTGCTCATTGCAGGCTCCAGGGAATTCAAATTTACCCATACCTGGACGACTGCCTATTACAAGCGGACAACAAGGCACAATTAACAAAAGATTTGGAAAAGGTCATACAACTGTTGCAAGCCTTGGGATACACAGTCAACATGCAGAAGTCAAGACTAGTACCATCCCAAAGGATAACATTCTTGGGGGCAGAACTGGACACATCAACTCAGATGGCCTTTCTCACAGAAGAAAAACAAAAGCAATTACCAGGCTATTTCATGTCATTAACAAAACAAACTCAGCTTACTGCAAGGAAAGTCCTGCAAGCCCTGGGTTACATGGCATCCTGCATAATATTGATTCCGCATGCCAGGCTACATATGAGAAAGTTACAATGGTACCTAAGGAATGTATGGTCTCAACACCAGCACAGTCTAGAAAACCAGATTCCAATAATTCCATGCCTGAAGCAAGAATTCCTGTGGTGGGCTCAGGCCTGCCAGTTGAACAGAGGCTTGCCTTTCCACAAACCACAGCCAAGCCAGACCATCACCATGGACGCCTCAGACCTAGGATGGGGGGCTCACATGGTGGACAAGTGTATACAAGGCCTATGGACCCAAGATCAGCTGAATCTACACATAAATCTAAAGGAGATGCTGGCAGTGAAATATGCGATCCAGGCATTCAGACCACTCCTTCAACAGGGTCATCTGCTGATAAGGACGGACAACACCACAGTCATGTGGTACATCAACAAACTTACCACAACTTTGTTTCTCCATGGGAGTATCTAGGAGTTTTGATTTAACATGGTCTGGTAAAGACTGTTCTTTTAACCATGCATGTCTTCGAATCACTGTTCCAGTCATAGCTGATCTAAAGGAAGCCTCCAGTGCATCATAGCCACATTTTAAGAAATGGTTACTGACCTGCTGAGAGTTATGTACCAAATCCTGAAGAGACTTGCGGTCTATAGGTTCAGGAGAGGACAGTTTTTTATTTAGCTGGTCTAACAAAGATTTCTGATACTGAATCATGTGAAATTGACAGTTTAAGGCCCTAGCAGAAAGAGCAGCAGAAGTATAAACCTTTTTACCCCATCTCTCTAATGCTCTAGATTCCCTATCAGAGGGAAGAGGGTTTTTGGCAGAAGCAGCTGCCACACCTTTCGGGCCCTGTGAAATGGTTTCGGGATCTGCAACAGGAGCCTTATACAAATGGTAGTGTGTGTCCGGGACCCTGTAATATCTGTCAGGCTTGGCAGGGGCCGGAGGAAGAGAATCAGGAGCAGTACAGGCATCATTAAATGCATCATCAACTACTGTTAGTACTGGAGGAATGGCTAAAGGCCTATGCTGTGGTAAGTGTAAAAAAGTCCTTAGCCTTTTCCTTGAATCTGAAAAATCCTGGCCCTGCCATTGGAAATGCTCCCTCATAGCATGTAAGGTTTCCCCAAAGAAAATTCCTCAGGAGGAGAAGCAGAAGGAATGGAGTCTTCTGCATCAGAATCCTCATAAGGAGAATATGGGCCTTCCTGAGGGTCTGTAATGTCTGAGTCCTCCGAGGAATAGTCTGTAGAGACAGGTTCCAGGGGTTCAGTCCTAGGCCTCTTATCTGAAGGGGCTGAGAGGCCCTGTCTGGGTGAGGTTGTGATCCCTGATCAAAGAAATGAGATCCTCAGCCAGGCTGAGTATTTGTGAACTAGAGGTAGGCCTATGTGGGGTAGTTTTAGCAGGTAAGGCCTTAGAAGATTTAGCTGCTTTAGCCCTGGCAAAAGCCTTGATGGACATAGAAGCAGGGGGTCTAGCAGCCCCACGTGCAGGGGTAGATATGTCTAAAGGAATAGTATCCGACAAATCCTGGGAGCCTGCTTCTGTAGCAGTAATATCAGTAGCAGATTCGACCATGGTCTGTGAGGCCTCAGCTATAGGAGGCATGCTTTCGGCCGAAGGAAGAACCGAGGACTCAGTTTCAGCCGAAACCAAGACACTCGCGGTTGGCCTAACCGCGTTTTCAGCCGAAACTGCGGACCGCGAGTGTCGGTCCTTTTCCTTGCGCTTTTTAGCTATTTGTGTAGTCGGAGTCTCCGACGGCATTTTGTAAGCAAAAGCGGGATGAAAAAACTCCTCTGCAAACTCCGACCGACGTCTATGTGTTCGTCGGTTGAAGGAAGCACAGGCTAGACAAGCTGATACTCATATGTTAGGACTGCAGATGCATACCTATCGGACATCTACATTTATGGTAGGTACAAAACTGTACTTTCTTCGTGTTTCACTGTTGCAGTCATTACATTTGGGTAATCTGCTGGCAGGTTGCCCTCAGTCGGCCTGAATTCCAAAGTCTTGGGGCCTGCGTCAGTTGCTGTCTCATCTTCCATAACGTCAGGTCGTCAGGGGTATAAAACAAGCAGCCAATGCCATTTTCTTTTGTCTTTCTTGCTGCGTGGTGCCCGAAGCAGAAGCATTTCGCAAGTACCGGTCGGCCGACTCCTGAAATATTCGAGATTGAGTTTCAGAACCAAAGTCTTCACTAAAGCTAAGTACCCCGTTGGGGAAACTTTTTTCTTGCTCCATACCAATGTCAGAAAAAGTTAATAATTGTATTACTTGTGGGAAGCAAATACCTCATAAGGATTTCCATTTATACTGTATTCCTTGCCTAGGCCCTGATCACAACGTGCCTGGCTGTTGGTTTTGTGCTAGATTTAACCAACATACTATTAAGCGTCAGTATATTTTTTGGCTCAAAGTATTTTGGAAACAGATTTAAATACCCAGAAATGTCGCTGGATAGCAATCCGACTACCGGAGTACATAAAAAACGCAAAGAAAATGACAGAGACAGACAGTCGAGGTCCAAAACCGACGACAAAGCTTCTAAGCCAGTCACCGGTTCACCGGTACTCAGTGAGGTGCTTTTGCAGCCCCTGATACCTGCTACTTTTGAGTTGCAGGCCCCTACCGAGACCCATGTGGAGTATGGAATGCCGCGAGATACTCAAAGTATTGGACCCACGGATGTATCTCCCTCGGATGAGTCTAGAGCTGCTGAGCAGGCACCGGCTTCTTAGGGTGTATTCAGGCCTCAACATTTTTATATCAAACCGACGACAGCTGCAAGACCAAAAACAAAAGCAACTTCTAAAATTAAAAAAAAAAACGGCTCATGAGCCACGTGCACAGGCCGCTATGCCTAAAAAACAGATGATCAAAATGGCTGAAAACCTTATTACCTTGATCAGGGGTTCCCATCCCCCTCCTGATAAGAGACCTAGGCAAGACACTGATTATGAATCTTCAGATCAGGTTTCTATTTCTTCTGATTCCTCTTCTGATCAGGAATTATCTATACCTCCCTATGAGGATTCTGATGCAGAGGAGTCTATACCATCTGCATCACCTCCTGAGGATTATTCATTTGGAGAAACCTTGCATACTTTGAGGGAGCATTTTCACTGGGAGAGTTAAGATTTCTCAGAATCAAAAAAGATGCTCAGGGATTTCCTTCTCCCTCAGCACAGGCCTTTAGCCATACCCCCTGTTTTAGACATTGTGGAGGATGTGTTTTCGGAGTCAAGCTTGACTCCGTACCTCTGGCTCCCAGCAAGCCTGACAGATATTACAGGGTCCCTGACTCACACAAATTTTTATTTAGAAACCCTGCTGCTAATCCTGAAACTATTTCACAGGGTCCAAAGGGAGTTAAGGCCTCAACAGCAAAATATCCTACCACCGCTGGCAGAGATTCAAGGGTACTAGATAGATGGGGAAAAAAGGTTTATACATCTGCAACCTTGGCAATTAGGGCCTTAAACTGCCAGTTTCATATGCTCAAGTATCAACAACATGTTATGGGATTGCTGAAACAGAAAATATTGTTGATTTCTGAATGTGCAGAAAATAAAGAATTGCAGGAATTATTGCATGCAGCTGAACAGGTTGGAAAGCATACTTTGCAATGTGGTTTTGATTCCTTAGAGGCCTTCTGCAGGGCCACAGTTACTGGATCTGTGATTAGGAGGTATGCCTGGCTAAAAGAGCAAAATTTGCCTGATCATGTTAAAGCTAAATTACTGGATGCACCTTTACAGCATGATACTCTGTTTGGTATTAACGCAGAAGAGGTTTTAAAGAAAATGGAAGACAATGCTAAGTTTATGCAAACTGTAAAAGACTTCTTACAAGTGCAGCCACCAAGATTCAGTAGACACTGGCCTACAAAAAATTGGTTCTTTCCTGTGTCAGACAGAGCTCAAAGGGGAAAATCCAGATGCCCTAAGGGTTCCAGATACCAGGCACAAGATTCATACAGGTCAAAGAAATGGGGCGCTTCTACCTCCATATCTGGAGGAGATAAAGCACAAACCTACAGAAAACAGTCCCAATGACTTCCCTCTGCCTTCACCGAGCACTTACCTTTTGGCAGCACCCTTAGGGGGAAAATTAGCACTTTTTGCTCAAAATTGGCAGTTAATAACCCAGGACAAGTGGGTGCTAAACATAGTACCACAGGGATACAGATTCCATTTCCATACTCTGCCAATGGCAGACGGTTGGCCAGATCTGCCAAAAAATCAATGTGCAGAGGCACAGAAACAGGTTACATCCCTCATGAAAATGGGGGCCATTCAGCCAGTACCAGAACAGGAAAAAGGACAAGGTTTTTACTCAAGACTGTTCTTGGTACCCAGAAAGGACAGGGCCTGGTGGCCAATACTGAATTTATCGATTTTTGAACAAATACCTGGACATTCCAAAATTCAAAATGCTGACTTTGCAGCAGCGTCTGCCCATGCTGGGCAAGAATGCTTGGCTGGTGACTTTAGACCTAAAAGAGGAATACCTGCATGACCCAATAAGGCAGTCGTGCAGAAGATACCTCAGATTCAAGGCTGGCTTAATGCATTACCAATTCTCTGCACTGTGCTTTGGCATATCTACTGTGCCCAGGATTTTTACAAAGTGCCTGGCACCAGTAATTGCTTTTTGCAGGCAAAGAAGTATACAAATATATCCTTACTTGGATGACTGTCTCATTCAAGCAAAGAACAAGGACATTCTTCTTCAACACCTGGCATTTGTGAAAAGGCTTCTAACATGCCTAGGGTACACAATAAATGAAAAGAAATCACAACTGGTACCCTTTCAGAAGATAACATTCCTGGGTGCAAGCTTGAATACAACTGCCCAGATTGCTTACCTCACGCCAGACAAACAAAGGCAACTGACTACTTACTTCAAACTGATGGCAACAAAAACCCAGTTATCTGCAAGACAAACTCTACAGGCTTTGGGCTTCATGGCATCCTGCATTCTACTGATTCCATATGCAAGACTGCATATGAGGAAACTTCAATGGTACCTAAAAAGTTTATGGAGCCAGCATTGTCACAGTCTGGAAACAATGATTCCTCTCATTCCCTGCCTACAACAGGAGTTTCTATGGTGGGCAAAGGCATGTCACCAAAACATGGGACGGCCCTTCACTCTACCCCCTGCCAGCCAAACCTTAACAACAGACTCATCAGATTATGCCTGGGGGCCCACATGGCGGGAAGATGCATTCAGGACATATGGACCCCAAAACTAATGCATCTGCATATCAACCAAAAAGAGATGCTAGCTGTTCAAAATGCCCTAACAGCCTTCAAGGACTTACTACATCCAGGACAACTACTGATAAAGACGTACAACACCATGGTTATGTGGTATATAAACAAGCAGGGGGGCACGCACTCATACCCCCTTTGCAGATTAGCCTTGGCACTGTAGGACACAGCTTTGACTTGCCAAATACATCTCCAAGCTCAGTTCCTGCTAGAAAAACAAAATATTCTGGCAGACTATTTAAGCAGAAACCTTATGGACCCTCATGAGTGGAGACTAGATCCACAAGTCTTCAGCATGATAGCAAAGAAATGGGGAGCCCGGACATAGATCTATTTGCTTCTCCTCAAAATTATCAATTGAAAAGATTCTGCACAAGGACTTATTACAGACAAGCATGGAAAGTGGATGCCCTATCCTTCAGTTGGAAAACCCTATCAGTTTACCCTTTCCTCCTCTGCCTCTTCTTCCCAGAGTCCAACTAAAAGTCAGACAAGAAAAAACAAAGATGATACTAATTGCCCGGACTGGCCCCGCCAATACTGGTACCCAATCCTACGGAACTTGTCTCAATACCCAGCATGGACCTTACCTCAAAAGACCTCAACCAATGTCCCAGCAAAACAATCAGATCCTGCACAATCAACTCCAGACACTGAACCTGGCAGCATGGCTGATCATGTAGTTATACAAAAAACACCTCTCAGTAAAGCTGTGATGGATGTCATTTTGGAAGCCAGAAGGCCTAGTACTAGAAAATCTTATGCTGATAAATGGAAGAGATTCTGTGCTTGGAATCAAGCACAAGAAACTGATATAGCAGAACCAAATATTCCTCAGATATTACAATACATGACTGAGATGCTTGACAAAGGCCTATCTTTCTCACCAATTAAAATCCATGCCTCTGCCATTTCGGCTCATTACAATACAGAGCCACCAATCTTTTCTCATCCTTTACTAAAGCAGTATCTTAGAGGAGCCAAAAATGTAAGGCCTCCTAGAAGATCACCAGTACCTGCATGGGACCTCAATTATGTGTTGGAAAAGCTCACCCTGCCTCCATTTGAACCAGCTGCTACTGCTTATATAAAGTTCTTATCATGGAAAACATCTCTGCTACTAAAAATTACTTCAGCAAGAAGAGTCTCAGAGCTACAGGCCCTCATGGCCGTGGAGCCTTTTATCATATTTTACCCAGACAGGGTGTCTCTGAGGACAAATCCTTCATTTATGTCTAAGGTGGTTTCCATTGTGGCCCTTAACCAAACTACTCATCTGCCAACCTTTTATCCAAATCCGCAGAACAAGGGGGAGATAATTCTGCATTCCTTGGACATGCACAGACAGCTAAGATTCTACTTGAGCAGGACTAAAGCTCTAAGAAAATCAGAGCAGTTACTAGTGGCATATGCTGCAGGATCAGAGGGTAAGGCTATTTCAAAGCAGACAATTTCAATATAATATATATAATAATATAATGCTTGATAACAGCACTGTTAAGATAACAGAGCAAGAATATCACAATGTGTTAAATTTGTTGGATGAAATTTTAACCACTGAACAAATTCATCTGCTCAATAAAGGCCTTGGTTTTGTACCAAGCTTTCTAGTAATGAATATAACATTGTGTCGGATGTTATTAATTTCTCTCAAAATCTTAACCTCAAAATATTTTTTTCAGATGATACTGTAGTGAGTTCTCAAAGATCTATCGACTTTAAGTTTTTGAAATCACAATTTCAACCTCACATGAATAAAAATGTTTTAATCTTTCAGCAATCAGTATTAAGGGAGTTGCACTTTCCATATCTAGAGTCACATATTGAGGGAGATAATATCTCCCCATCGGAGAAAAAGGCCCTAGAGGAATTGTGTAATAATAAGAATATAGCAATATTACCGGCTGACAAAGGAGGGGCAGTTGTGGTTCTAAATATGAATTATTATATTCAGGAAGGCTTAGAACAGTTATCATATGTTACATGCTATATGAAAATGTCCATTGACCCGACTCTTAATTTTAAAAAAGAAATTGACAGTTTTTTTAAAATTGGCAGAGGATGAAGGCATTATTACAGCTAGCACAGTGCATCATTTAATGGTACATGACCCTCAAAAACAAATTTTATATTTGCTTCCTAAAATTCATAAATCCATATCCAAACCTCCAGGGAGACCAATAGTATCAGGTATAGGTTCCCTTATGGAACCTTTATCTATGTTTTTAACACAACACCTTAAGCCCTTGTTAACTAAGATCAGAGCCAGGTTACAGGACACTACACAGTTCCTACAAATTATAAATGACACACAACTGAAACCACATTGGTTAATGTGCACGCTTGATGTGAGGTCTTTATATTCCAGCATACCCCATTGGGCAGGTTTACAGGCCCTGGACTATTGGTTGGAATATACCCATTTATATTCACCAGGATTTAACACATTGCTTGTTTGTATGGCTGAACATGTGCTGAACAAGAATGTTTTCTATTTCCAAGGGGAATGTTATTGGCAACTTCAGGTTACAGCCATGGGGGCATCTTTTGCCCCCATATATGCAGATCTATTTATGGCGTACCTTGAAGAATGCATGATATACAACCCTATGCATAATATATACTTGGTTGAAATGGATATCTGGCGTAGATACCTCGATGATTGTTGGATGGTGTGGCATGCAGATTCAACATATTTGCAGGAATTTGTTGAATATTTAAATAGTAACATATGGGGTATTGTATTCACTGTTACGTATGATGTTAACACTATTAATTTTCTTGATGTTATGGTGTATAGGAATAATGACCATACGTTGAGTACCAAAACATATAGGAAATATCCGCAATACAATACCCTATTACATGCATCTAGTATGCATCCACGCCACACCGTCCGCAACATACCAAAATCACAATTGCTGAGAATAAAACGTATCTGTTCATCCAAGACTGATTTTGACTCAGCAAAGGAGGACTTACAAAAGAGATTTTTGGATGGAGGTTATCATTATTCGGACATTTTGTCAGCTAGTAGAATGTCAGATATCCAGGATAGAAGCCAACTATTAGAATATAAGAAGCATCATCAATCAGGGACTGAATCTACAGTCAGATTTGTTACTACTTATAGCAAAAACCATAATGTTGTTAGAAACATTCTTGATTCGAATTGGAATATATTATTAGCCAATGATCATCTTAGAAACATCTTGGGCCCTAAATGTCAATTCTCTTATAGAAGGGGTAAAAATCTAAAAGCTATGTTCTCTCATTACAAGCACAAGGAAAGTGGTGGGGCTACCTATAAACAGTTGACAATATCTGGGGATACTCTTGTTGGTACATTTCCATGTGGCCATTGCACATCTTGTATCCAAGTGGCCAAACTTAAACAGCTTACCAGTATGAACACTAGTAGAGTTTATGACATTAGGGTGTTTGGCAACTGTAGTAGTACCTGGATTATTTACCTGGCAAAATGTCAATGTTCAGCTTTTTACGTCGGACAGATGTCACGTTCACTCAGAATCAGGATGGGGGAACATAGAAGTGACATTAAAAACAAAAAGGAAACCAATGCCCTATATAGGCATACGGTTAAACATCAGAATGCTAAATTTATGTTTACAGTCATTGATAGAATAATGGGGGATCGAAATAATCAACAAGGGTGGCATACCATACTTAATAATAAAGAAAAATATTGGATTATCCATCTTGGTGCCCTATTTCCCCCAGGGCTAGATTAAAATCTTATGTATGTATGTAGCATAATATTTGTATGACAACTATATACAACTAGTTATATTTGCTAGTTGTAAAACTCAACTTTGATTTTGAATGTATACCAATGGCTATAGAAATATGTAGTGGCTCATAATAAGGTATGGTTATGTTATGGCTAACCGAAAAAAAAAATTTCTTATGCCTAGGTATCTGTGCATCTATTATTAGTTATACAGTCCACTGGATATACATATGTATATTTATCATTATTATGGTTATTGTATGGAATTAATGGAATTTATTGCAAGTTGATTGTGTTTGATATTATAATACACATATCTATGTATATTATATATAGGAGTAATATTTCATTTTTATAGACTGTATATGACGCCTTATTTATTAATTTTCTGATAATGTTCTTATACAAATTATTGTGCTATTTGGTTGTTAACATTTAAACTAATTTGATGAATTTACTTTTGTTATAACTATATGCATACATAACTTTATTTTTTATTTATATATACTTGAGGCATTCTTATGAATATATATTTATGCTTAGATATTATGTATACATATATTTTTTCTGGTGTATATTGTTTGCATATATATAGGGCTTCATTACATACTAGTTTAGTTTTTGTTAGTTCTAAATGGTTATTACTTGCTATGTCTTTAATTTTCTAACCAGTTTGTGGTTGGATTATACCAAAATGCTATTGGTTGATGGTAATTATAAATTGTAAGGAATGTTCACAGATGTCTTTCTGCTTTTTCACTGAAGAAGGCTATAGAGCCGAAACCGGTTTGAAGTTATAGGCTGTTTGGCATTTCTATGCCTTTTTGACATCTATTTATTTATTTAATAAAATACTTTATGTTGGCCGTTGCCGTTGTCTTAAGTCTTAGTTTGGCCGGGCATACATAACTTGCGAGGAGTTTGGTTGGTCTGTCATGGAAGAGGAGACAACAACCGATGCAGGACCCAAGACTTTGGAATTCAGGCTGACTGAGGGCAACCTGCCAGCAGATTACCCAAATGTAATGACTGCAACAGTGAATATACTCGAACATCTACATTTATGGTAAGTGTACACGACTGTAGTTTCTACCCTTGAGGCTGCTACATGGACCTCTGTCCATACTTTCACTAAGCATTATAAATTGGATGTTGTTTCCAGAGCTATCCTTCATGGGTTTCTTGAGGGCCCATGTGGGCCTTCCTCCTCCCAAGTTTCCCCTTGAGGTTTTGTAGTCTCCCTTTGGTAAAGAATACTGCACCAGTGCTGTGAAAGGACATAGTAAAGTGTGTGAAATCCTACCATAACAGTAGATGCCCTCCTGTTCTTCACTGTTGCAGTATTTGCTCCCTCCCTCTTCCCCCTTCTGCTCTGTTCTTCCTTTTTTCTCCTTCTGAATGCACATGTCTCTCCTATTTCCTTGGTCTGTTGTTCCTCCTAGGGCTTTTCAGTTCTTAGGTATGTGAATCCATATGTCACCTTAATGTCCTACACCTTGAGCAGGGAGCTTTGGTATACTGTTGAGATGTTGAACTACCCTTGGCAGGGAATCCCTTTGGTAGAGAATAATGCAACAGTCAAGAAAAGGACATCTAGTGTTATTGTAAGATTTTACACAACTGTACTTCCTTCTGTCATCAAGCAGAGGCTCTTAAGTTCCAGGTTTATTAAGGTTTTCCTTATCACTATTCAGCTTGTCGAAATACTGGCTAACTAATGGAATCATTCTTCATATACTTATAAAATCTCTCTGCCTTGTCTAAATCTTCAGTTTTCATCTTCATCAAAAAGTCTTTCTTTAATTTAGGTATACATGCATCTTTGTTGGACAGTACACAGTACCGTGGCAAAGCACCTTATAGTACTGTTTGTTGGAACTTTACAACAGTGGATTTGGTGCTACAGTCTGTCATTTGCAAATAACATAAGCAAAAATGATGACTGATGAACAGTATTCTTGTAGTAGGAATTTCCACAAGGCTGAACATTTGAGGCACACATATTAAACTCTTGATTAAGCCAGTATAATCCATGCTGAGTTGCATCTTGTTGTTGCCACAGGGGAAGTTCTGAGACTAGATCCCAAAAAATCCTTTCACTAAAGAAGCCTGGCTTGTTCTAAAATCATGTTTGGGGAGAATATTCCTGTGGTGTAATCTTAAGGGTACACTTTAGTGGAAAAGAAATTTGACTGCTACTAAACCATCTGCAATATTCTAGTTCTGTGTCTGTTTTGCATTAATTTGCATTTCTCTACTGCTACATTATCCCAATGTCAGCAAAAGATGTACCATAGCTACCGCCCCACAGTCACAATCACCACAGACATTTACCCTGGGATGGAGGGTGCACATTGTTTGTTGAGAATGGTTTAAGGGAGTTAGAATTAACAGGTGGCTTCTTTGCAGATAAACATCCTGGAAATAAGGTCAGTTTTCATTGTGTTGTAGGCTTTTCAGGACCAGCTTCTCTAGGCTGCAATCGCAGTATACCCAGACAATGTCAACAGTGTTATACATCAGCAAACAAGGGGTACACAGTCCTATCCCATGTGCTGTGAGGCCATAAGGCTATGTGAATCAGTTTGCATTACATTCTGATAGCAATGCACATCGTCCATCAATCCTCCTTGCTAACTGACAAGCTGAGCCTCTGCTTTCTGATGCAACACAAGTGGTCCTTCAGCCTATTAAGTGCAGAGATGATTTTCTGTCACTGGGAAAAGCCTGACTGTGACCTGTTTTCATCTCCAACAGATATGAAATGCAGCAACGTTTTCCCTTAATCTCTACCCAGGGGCACACCCCCTTGAAGCACACTAGTCCACCAGTGGCATCTAGAACTATGGTATGCCTTTCCCTTGATCCCTCTTAATCAAAAGATTCATATAGAAATCCAGAATTTGCGAAGCCAAGGTCATTCTCATAGCTCCTTTTTTGCGCCAAGTGTGATTTCTTTACTATGGCACTATAAGAAACAAAGTATTAGTCCAAATAAAATCACTTTAGCTAGCAGATCTGGGAGACTGACTCTGATACCCTCCTTGTGGGAGGAATAAAGACTCCTTGTTGAAGTATCAGGTTGCTTATTCAGTTAAGTTGGTAGATGGACGAGTGTTCTTCTAATACATTGCAGTCAACAGATCAGTTATTTAAAGACAGTTACAGACAATGGTGGGAGGTTCCAGGGGAGATGTTTGGAGGAAAATCTGAGAAAGGGAAAAACAAGGAGCCAGTCTCAAAGCTTAGATGTTAGTCTTTTATTTGAATATTCCTGAAAGACCATTGAGGGTTTACCAGCTCAGCAGCCTGTGGAACCACATTATTAGTTAAAAGGTTATTATTTTAAACAAACAACAAAAACATGACGACACCATAAGCTACCATTATAGAACTATATTTAAGAAAATCCTTCCACCTGAGCTTCATCAGTTCCACCTAATACAGAGGTTTACACTTTGATCATTGAAAATGCCTGCTTTTAAGAAGTTATCACCAGAGTTTTAGCCTGTTTTGTATCACGTGTAATATGAGAGGCTGTGTCTGCCTTTGTGGGGCTCATTCATTGAAGCCCATTATGAAAGCTTTATTACACAACTTTTTCCAGACTGACTTGTCCTTATCAATGTTTGTATCACATGTAATATGAAATCTGTGCCCATTTTTACGTGTCTCATATCTCCTGAAATATGAAAGACTAATCTTCTCTTCTTTGGCTAAAAGGTATACAATGCCTGCTTATAAGAAACTTGTGTACATAATTAATGTGACCAGTCCTTGTGCTTCTTCCTGATAGAGAAACATTTTTTGTATGCAGGGGAGGTAGTCACTTAGAGCCACACTAGATGACTCCCATTTTTTGAACAATACATGCATCCAGAAAAATGGTTTGTAATGGAAACAAGTTATAGTAGTCATTTTTACAGAGCTCATGGATGTGCACAAGTAGGAGGGAAATTATAAGTAAAGTTTGTAACCTCAGAACCTTTTTGTATAGGCTTTTTGTTCCCATGGAACAAAAATCCACAAAGTAGTGAACTGTAGAATATACAAAACCTTTAATAAAAATAAGTATATCAGATCTTCTTTGAGCATTGGCAAGCTGAACCTTTAGTATAAAGAATACAGCAGTATGGAGTGAGGCTGTGAGATAACAATTTTCTCTGTACTGCAAATTACAGAAATTTGTTTAATGCAGGCCAAGTGGCTAGAATATCCATACCTTGTTGCTGTGGGATATCTACAGTGAGAGGAAGAATGCCCCTGGTCTCTGAGTGTGGTTCTGCGGTGTTCCTGTCTGGGGTCTTCACTATCAAGCGTCTTCGTGGGTCTAACAGTTGTCTTCACTGTCAAACATCTTCTTGGGTCTAGCAGTTATTGAGGGCTCGTCCCTTCAGATTCTTCCTCTCTTTGGGTTCTAGGAAGTGAAGTCAGTACAAAAGAGGGCTAGATAGCTCTCTGCCTGGACAAATAAAGGGCTGGAAACAGGGGGGGGGGGGATCAGGTGGAAGGGCAAAATCACGGATGATTTCAGTTGGTCATTAATGCTAGACATTAGAGTTTTGCACTTCATATTCATCAGTAAATCCAAAGTAGCACAAAAGCTATTATAATGGTAACTTTCTAAGTTTATAGGAGGTAGGATTAAAATCTGTCCCTGACTTTGTCCCAACATTGCTTTTGACTTTTCTCTTGATTTCATATGCTGTGAGGTTCAGCTGTGTATGTCTGATGTTCCCTCAACGTTTCCCTTGTAAGTCATGAACTGTTGCAGGCATTGATGAATGCCCAAGAGACTCAATATATGGTAAAATACACCCTACTGTACTAGCTTATCAATTAGTGCATTCTGCTAATGCTGAGGTTTATTATGTCAAGGGTGCAGAGTTCAACCCCCCCTTTGTAATTTACCTTTTTTTCTTTAACTCTCATTTTATTTATAAATTACATCCCTGGTATTCAGTGGTGGCACAGAGAACCAACATTTTCTGTGGGAAGTGGGAGGGTTACAGAGTTATAATTCCTGTTAGTACATTTAAGTCACACTCCCTATAATGCCTCTGTTGTCTGGTGGTTCCATGCACCACTTTTTTAAATTAAAGTAGCCCTGGTGTCTAGTGTTACCCCACAATCCATGTTATGTTTAAGTGCCGTTAAGGCATGAGTTCCAACAATTATTGTTTGGTGTCTAGTTTGCCCCTAACCCTATGTGCTGTTAAGCTAAATTTCTAGTGTTTAGTGTTACATGTAAGTGCCATGACGACACATAGCTGAAGACTCCTCTCTGGTGCCTAGTGTTCCCCCATCCTAATTCTCTTTAAAGTGCCATTAAGGTACAAAATGTTAAGTTCTCCCTGGTGAATTGTGTTTCCTCTCCTGATCCCCATTATATTTAAGTGCTGTTAAGGCACAATGACAAGGTTGTCCCTGGTGGCTAGTGGTCCCTCCAGACCCATGGTCCCCCACCCAACCCCACTATATACATCATGTATATCTCACTGTAGCTTCTCTGAATTCAGCCCTTATACTTTGTCACAGATTGCTTTGGGGGTTTGTTTTTCTTTATACTTTTCTTGTATATTGTGGTGTTCTTCTCATTGCACTGTGTTCTCCATTGCACATATATATATATATATATATATATATATATATATATATATATATATATATATATATATATATATATATATATATATATATATATATATATATATATATATATATATATATATATATATATATATATATATATTTGAGGTGGGGCAGCTGTGACTATAGGTGTTGCCTAACTGTGTAAAAGTCATATTGACCAACCACTTCAGGCATCATCTGTGGCGCATAGTATCCTCTAGATAGAAATGCGTGGGTAATTGAACTGGAGAGCCAAGTGCTGTAGGTCAGCAATGCTAACAACTGCACCACTGTAATAAGTGATTTCAGTATTAAGTTTTATAAAACACATTACACAGCCATACCTGGTTTCATGTTGTTGTGTGCTTAGTAGATTGCTGTCTTTACCCCAGTAAGGTATGTATTGTTTCAACTAGCTGCTTTCATACTGTTATATACAATACAGGTGCGTAAGTGCCAGTTGGTTGTTTTTTTTAGTGTGGGGGTTATGCATATTTCACTACCCCCTAATTCCCACCCATTTTTCCACCATGTAAACACATTTCAGCTGTTAGTGTCACTAGCACATAACATCTACATGTGAAAGTGTTCAATCCCGCCATTTGTTCTTACACACGGGTTTGGCTCCGAGTCGGCCGCATTGCAAAGCTTTGCATCTTAGAGAAGCTCGAGACCAGACTATATCCCACAATCCTCCCTGCTATTCCTCAGATCTAGTTTGCCGCTGCAACAGATCGATCGAGGAGAGCTCGGGCCAGCGAACAATTTAGTTTATCTTTTCAGATAAGCAGAATTTCTTTCAAAATCTTTAATAATATTTTAGCTTTAGCCTAGATCGATTTTATAGAGAGTGTGTGTGCGTATTTTTCTTGATTTATATCATATATTTGTATTTGTATATATATATATATATATATATATATATATATATATATATATATATATATATATATACTTAGATTCATAGGTTTGGGCTTCGGCCTACTAGTTTCTGTCTTATTCTAGTAGTGTTATAATAGCTTGTGTGTATTTCATATTATATATATATATATATATATATATATATATATATATATATATATATATATATATATATATAGTTATTGTTGGCTAGTATTTTTTTCTAATTTTCACTGTTTTTTTCAGTGTTGAGCTTGATTGTACCAATGTCGGAGAAAGCCAAATCTGGCTTTAAGAGATGTCAGTGTGGACAGAAAATGTCCATCACTGACAATCACGCTTCCTGCGTCTACTGCCTTGGCCCTCTCCATTTGCAGGAGGTTTGCTCCATCTGTCATTCCTTTAGTGGGAGGGTCATGACAGAGAGACGCAGGAAGCTTATTGACAGGGGTTTACTTAAACCTGACTTTCAGGAGGCCTTGGAGAAGTCTGACCAGGCTTCTAAGTCTTCGAAGGGGTCGAAGACTTCGTCATCAGCTCCGAGCTCATCTTCAAAGATTCATTCAGCGGTTCCACAGACCTCGTGGCCAAGCATCGAATGGTTATCTTTCACCGAGCCCCAGGTCTTGGAACCGGTGTTGGAGCTACCTCCACTGTCGATTCTTTGGTCGGTGCCGTCTTCAGCCCCTTCGACCCAGTCTTCCAGACCCTTATCCGATTTTGATGTGGATTGTGTCGTGCAGAAACTAATGGAAAACACGGCCCTTTCCAAGCTGATTGCGGTTTCGTCCCAGTTGGTGTCGAAACTAGAAGCCCTCCTTGTGTCTCCAACAGGTCCTCCTTCGAGACTCATCCAGTCTTCGGAGCCGGGAGAAGACGATCCGATGCTAGTGGAGCCCTCGGTGCTGAACCCGTCCATTGCACGATCTGCACCATTGACTTTGACTCCTTCAGAGCCTGTAGGGGAGTATCGGAGCCAATGATCTCTCCTTGGTTCCAGGACCACGAGTCGTACTGAATTTTCGGTGCCGACTTTCCCTCTCGGGGCCTCAGCGCAGATTGGTTCGGCTCCATCCTCGGGGTCGGAGCCCACGGTTCCGGTGTCGGTGATGCTTCCATGTTTTTCGGAACCGGAGGAGTCCTCGGCCCGGGGCTCGGTGGCTTTCGACCTTATGAGGAAGGTATTGTCTGTTCAGACAACTACTTCATCGGAGGCATCTTCTCCTTCCCCTAAAAGGCCTCTTTCTGTTTCTGCCCCCATGATTCACCCTAAACGTAGAGCCCCATTGCCTCAGCCAGCCCCAGAGGGTGATCCCTGTTCCTCGGAGGCCTCACCAGAAGCCCCCTCTAATGAGGTTCCGAGGAAGAGATTGTGCAAGAGGAGGCACATTGATTCCCCACAGGAATCCCTAACTTCTGACACCAATTTGGATGAGGCAGAGGGGTCCGCACGATCCCCCTCTGAGGATGTGTCATTTGCAGACATCCTGGAGATCTTGAAACAGAGGGGTGATTGGCAGTCCCTAGCCCCCACTGAGGACAAGTCGGTGTTGCTGAAGGCTTTTGGGGTTCAACCTTCTACCTCCTCAGTGACCCCGCCCTTCGATGAGTTGATGGACTTGATCACGCGAAGGGCGTGGGAAACACTGGACACAGTGGAACTGGTCCCCCGAAAACCAAACAAATTTATCACAGCCCCCCAGGATAAGGCCTCTCAATAAAGGAGTCCCGGTCGACGCTATGGTGGTGGCGGCGGCCATGAAGAAGGAAATGTCTGAGTCTTCCTGTTCTGTTCATCCTCTTAATAAGGATTCTAGGACTATGGACAGGTATGGGAAGCGCGTTTTTAGTTCAGCGACTTTTTCCATGCGTTCGCTAAACTATTTGACACATTTTACACGTCTACAGAGGGAACTCATTAAAGAACTGGGAGATACCCACCAGGGTAACACAGATGCTGCTGTCTCAGATAAGGTGACAGCACAACTCAACACCCTTACTTCAATAGCAAACTCGTCCATGAGGCTGATCTCATATGCAGCTGAAGGATCAAGTAGAGCTGCAGCTTCAGCGATTGCTCTCCGTAGACAATCCTGGATGCGGCTGTGCTCCTTTGCGGAAGCCTTCAAGTCTTCCTTTGCCAGCACTCCCTTTGATGGTGCCACACTCTTTGGGCCCAAAGTTAAGGAGACTTTAACTCTGTGTGAGCAAGAGGGGAAGACCCTGTCTGCTGCTGGGGTCCATTTTTCCACTCCATCTAGATCATACGCCAAAGGGCAACGAGGCAGAAAAATGTGGTTCCGTAAGACTCAGGGATCTTTCCAAGCTACACAAGGTGATGCCCCCTCCAGAGGCAAAGGAGGGGGAAGAAATTGAAGACGCCGCCCTGGCGGCAGAGGGGGTCCGCAGAATCAGGGTGACAGGGATACAGTCTCTGGGAAGCCCTTCCAGCACTCCTGAATGGAGGCCCGACTGTCCTACTCTGGAGGCAGTCGGGGGTCACTTGGCTTTATACCCATAGGCCTGGCTAAATCTTACTTCGGATTCTTGGGTAAAAAGCATAGTAACCAGAGGATACATAATTCCCTTTATGTCCACACCACCTCAACAAAAGAGACTTCCAGATGTGCCACCCCATCTGCAAGGTCCAGCAGCTGTAGAAATTTCAAAGCTGCTCGAAAAAAGAGTCATCCAGCCAGTCCCGACGGACCAAAGAGGATCCGGAACTTACTCAAGGTTCTTTTTAGTTCCTAAGAAGACGGGGGACTGGAGACCGATTTTGGATCTCAGCAATCTCAACACCTTTGTAAGGAAGGAAAATTTCTGGATGGTCACGCTACAGTCGATCCTTCCCTTCTTACAGAAGGACGATTGGATGTGCTCGATAGATCTCAAGGACGCGTACTACCACATCAAAATGGCCAGGCCGTCCAGAGATCACCTGCACTTCCGGCTGGGAGCCAGTCATTTTCAATTTCGAGCTCTGCCCTTTGGACTCATCTCAGCCCCCAGGGTATTCACCAAATGCATGGCAGTAGTGGCGTCTCACTTGAGACGACAAGGATTCCGGGTGTTTCCGTATTTGGACGACTGGCTCCTCACCGCCACCACCAGGCATCGTCTTGTTCAAGCCAGAGACTACACAGTCAACCTTTGTTCCCACTTAGGAATTTCAATCAATTTCGAAAAATCTGCCTTATCGCCCTCACAGCATATCTCATTCATCGGAGCAGTCCTAGATACATGGTTAACACTGTTAAAGCTTCCTCCACTAAGGGTGTCAGCCCTCAAAGAACAAGTTCTTCTTCTTCTTTAGAACAAGAAAGCTCCAGCCAGGCTAGTGTTAAAAGTTCTGGGGCTAATGGCAGCATCTCTGATCACAGTTCCCATGGGGAGGTTGCACATGAGGGTCATCCAATGGCTGCTTTTCGCACAATGGTCGTTCCAACAGCTACCCTTATCGCACGAGATACTAATAACAAACTCTTGCAAACAAGATTTTTCATGGTGGGTAAACAGTCAGGACCTTACAATGGGTCATCCGTTTGTCCTGCCCAACCCGACGGCCACAATCACCATGGACGCTTCTCTGATAGGGTGGGGGGGACTTTTTACGGGAAGAACAGTCCAAGGGGAATGGTCCAACATGGAGTACAACCTGCACATAAATGTTCTGGAGTTGAGGGCGGTGTTCCTAGCATTGCAACACTTCCAAGCTCTTTTACCTCTGGGAACAGTGGCAGTACAGACGGACAACATGTCTGTGGTCTGGTACATAAACAAGCAAGGGGGAACCAAGTCTTACCCATTATGCAGAGAGGCCATGAGAATTTGGCAATGGGCAGAGTCCACGGGTCGCTTTCTTCTGGCAACTCATATCCCGGGGTCATCCAACGTCATTGCGGACAGGTTGAGCAGAGCCATCCTGTTACCTCATGAGTGGTCCCTCAATCCACAGGTGGTGGAAAGGATCTTCTGCAGATGGGGCCAGCCTTGCTGCGATCTGTTTGCATCCCCGTTGAATGCCAAATGCAGAAGCTACTTTGCCCTTCTACCCCCTCCGGGGGATGTTCCCAGGGACGCACTGATGCACGATTGGCCCCCGGGTCTCCTGTATGCATTCCCTCCTATCCCGTTGATTCCCAAATTTCTACAGAAAGCCAGGAACCTGGAATGGACAATAATACTCATAGCGCCATTCTGGCCTCGGCAGATATGGTTTCCTTTTCTTCCAGCCCATCAAAAGGAGGAACCTTGGATTCTGGACCCAGTACCAGATCTATTGACTCATTCGTTGGGAGTTCCTCACCCATCTCTCCAATCCCTAAGACTGACAGCTTGGCTGCTCTGCTTCCCTCTCTAGCCAGGTCAGATCTTCTTTCTCCTGCAGTTCAACACATTCTAGTTGCCTCTCATAAAGCCTCCACCAGAAAGCTTTACAGAAGCAAATGGAAACGTTTCGTATGTTGGGCGTCTAGCCAACACATAGATTCCTTGGTAGCTCCACTACACGAAGTTCTGGAATTCTTATCAATTCTCTTTCACGAAGGGGCCTCAACTTCCACCTTGAGAGTACAGTTGAAGGCTATATCTAACTTTCATATTGGTGAGGGGAGCTCTTCTATTATGTCTCACAGGCTTTGCAAGGCTTTTATGAAAGGAACCTTCCATCTTTGTCCACCCATTCGGGAGCCCTTTTTCCCATGGAATTTGAACTTGTTATTGTCACAACTGATGTTACCTCCCTTCGAACCGGCTTCATCCTGCCTACTAAAGTTCTTATCATGGAAGATACTATTTCTCGTGGCAGTCACTTCAGCTCGAAGAGTATCAGAGCTACAAGCGTTGTCAGTCAGGCCACCGTACTTGATCTTTCACCCAGATGGAGTCTCTTTGTGCACAAACCCGTCATTCCTCCCCAAGGTATGTTCTGTCCTAAATATCAACCAATCCATAGAGCTCCCCACATTTTTCAAGAATCATACAAACAGACTGGAGTATATGCTGCACAAGTTGGATGTTCATAGGCAGCTAAGATTTTACCTGGACAGGACTAACGATCACAGAAAGTCAGATCAGCTGTTTGTCTCGTTTGCAGACAACAAAAATGTTATGGCAGTCACGAAACGTACCTTATCTAAATGGCTTTCCGATTGTATAGTATTTGTGTACTCTATTAAGAATCGGTCATTACCTTTCAAGCCTAAGGCTCATTCTACCAGGTCCGTGTCCACTTCCTTGGCTCATGCAGCTCGCTTACCTTTGGACACGATTTGTGCAGCAGCTACCTGGGCCAAGCCTCATACAGTTATCACTCATTATAAGGTTGACAGGACCTCCAAGGACAGGACATCCTTTGGTTCCACTGTGCTCAGGAATGTTCTTCCATGAGTCACTCGGGGTGACGGAGCTAGGGACACTATCCGTGTGTAAGAACAAACAGCGAGATTGAACACTTGCACATAAAGAAGTTATGTACTTACCATAATGTTCCATGTGATGTGTTCATCTCGCCTTTGTTCTTACATCCCCCCCCTCCCCTTTTTCACATGTTATGGAAGAACAGGTAAGACTAGAGTCTGGTCGGGATTTTTCTTACTTCTTCTGGGTTTCATTGGCCTGTGTCCTCATTAGGATATCGTTTGCTGCCCATAAGAATTACTTATTATAGTCAGAGGATATTCATGGATATCCGTGTGAATGTGTATGTCTTGCACCGAGGTGAGGGTTAGAGGTCTGGTTTCTCTCAAACTAGATCTGAGGAATAGCAGGGAGGATTGTGGGATATAGTCTGGTCACGAGCTTCTCTAAGATGCAGAGCTTTGCAATGCAGCCGACTCGGAGCCGATGATCGGCTCCGAACCCGTGTGTAAGAACAAAGGCGAGATGAACACATCACATGGAACATTATGGTAAGTACATAACTTCTTTTTTGTTTCAGTTAACATTTAAAAAATGAACAGGGGGAACTGTGGTCCAACAATAACCAAAACCAAAAAGTAAAAGACAGCAGTAGGAAGCACTCTTCACTACTCGTGGCTGTAAATAAACTTGTAAATTTATTGCACTTAACATAAAAATAAAAAAACACAGCTTTTTCATCCAAGTATTCCACAGACTTCATCAGAAAAGCACCATGTTGAATCAATTATATATATATATATATATATATATATATATATATATATATATATATATATATATACATACATACACACACACACACACACACACTTGTAATTAATCCAATAAACTAATTAAAAACAAGTACAAATATTTAAAAGGGAAGTAACCCATAATATTTAGTATAAACAGTGAATAAATTACATATGCTACAACGAGACTCAAATACCTTATTAAAAACCTTACTAATGTTTTCTAATACAAAAATAGATCCAACAGAATAGTTGAATGAAAAATAGTAATTAGTCCAGTATAATACTAAAATGTAAAGACTGTAAATCATAAAATAGTGAGTGTATTTTTTATATATATTCCTAAATAAGTCTAAATATTTAAAACATTTAGAACAATTCACAGTTTGGCCAACCTGAGTTTTAAAAGTGGTGTCAAATAAATATTATCATTAAGGCCAGGTTCCTTGTTGGCCTGGAGTACCACTTGCCAAAAGGCTTCTCTATAAGCCAATTTGGCTTCCCATGGTCCCCCTCTCAATTCCTTTTGTACTTTTTCAATCACAAAAAAAACAAACTTAGCCTCAGGACATATGGCAAGCTGTCTAAATAAAGCATTATAGCTGTTTTTGTTACTAATACTATTCATATGCTCATATATCCTACGTTTAAGTTGTCTCTCGGTTTTCCCCACATAAAAACTTTGACATACACTGGAAATAACTAGGTAAACCACCCCAGAGCTATTACAGTTAAAGTAATAAGGGGAAACCAAGACTTTTTGTCTGGAGCTAATCAAAACTTCTTCCTTTTATTTAATATAGGGGCACTGTTTGCAAGCCCCATATTTATATGTCCCCTTTCTTTTATGTGAAAGGTGGAGCTCATAACTGGTATTTTCCAACAGATTTTTTATATTCTGGCCTTTTCTAAAAAATACCTTGATGGTTTTATTTTTAAGGTTGGGTAAATCCATGAGATCAAAACATTTTTTTACACTCATTTTCAACAATAGCCCTAATATGATGTGCATTACCACTAACATTAGTAATAAATGATCTATTGTAACTTCCATCAGTCTGACCAAGTTCTCCTTGTTGATTAGAAAAATCAATGCCCATCCCCAAAATTGGTTTGTATTTATCCTTCCTACCCTGCAATACTTCTTTTTGGATTTTATTAAATCTTCAGGGTAACCTCTTTCCAAAAACATTCCCTTGAGGAGTGAACATTCAGTTCCAAAATCAGTTTCAGTGGATGTCATTCGACTAGCGCGCACGTATTGACCTTTTATAATCCCTTTCTTCTGAAAGAAAGGGTGAGAACTCGTAAAACTAATAAATGTGTTAGAATAAGTAGGTTTTCTGTAGATAGAAGATTTGAAACATTGTTCCTGTTTGCTAATTAATACATCTAGGTAGTTCATTTGATCAAAACTGATCTGGTAAATAAATTTAAAAAATGCAGTAGTTTGATTAATGTATTGAATAAATTCATCCAGTTCTTTTAATCTGCCTGTCCCAAAAATGCTGATGTCGTCCAAAAACCTAGTATATAGGTTCCACTTATGGACATATTCACTGTTGTACAAATTTTTTTTCTGCCATATGGATATTACTAACTCTTCAAAAATGGGGGCACAACTGGCCCCCATTGCCACCTCAGCCTCCTGTTTGAAGAACTCACCCTCGAAATACATAAAATTGTTTGTCAAAACAAGATCAGCTATTTACAAACCCATAAATATGTCATTCTCAGTAGCACTAGAGTTGCCCCTAAGAGCAGTTAACATTTATGTACGTTGTATTGTATTGTCCTGTTATAGTTACTGTACAAAACATACTTCAAAGTAAATGTCGTTATTATTTTGTGCTGATTAACCTGCTTAACACTTTCTAATAGATGCAAGGTGACTGGTCTAGTAAAAATTTACACAGTGGTAGCCATTGTAAATTTCATCAATGCATAGTGCCTTAGCATAGGTTTTGTTCAAATACTTGTAATCACTTATACTTAGGTGTTCAGATGACTTCATCCCATTTTGCTAAATCATAAGGCTATAGTTTATTTTGTTATATAATCAAAACCTAAGTAGTCTTTAGTTGTCATTTTTATGCTTGTTGACATTAGGCTGTATTTTGCATTCAGTAATAGCAATCTCCCCTTCTTTTAATTTTTATTACTAATGTTCATTTCAAGACTTAATTTATGTTATGCATGTGAAATCCCAGACATGTGTTTTGCAAATCTTTGTGGAGTTCTCTCTACTTTTAAGTTGTCAATAAGAAACTTGGCCTTGCTGTTTAAATCCACTAATACATGCATTAAGAAAAGCGTTATGAGTAATCTCAATAGACAATGAAATACTGTTTTTATACCAGAGCACATATCTTATGATTTTTTGAAGATGACACTGAAACAGCCTGCATATTAGTGAAAAGGCATAAGTAAGTCTTAATGTCTGAATCCAAATACCACTGGACAGTGTTATTGCTATGTTCAGACTGTTGAACTGTAACTGTTATTTAGCAACCAATTTTGCTTGGACTAAACTGTATTAATTCATAATTTTACTTTTTATGTTATTCACTGTTCCATGAGTGCCAACAGCTAGTTCTGCAGGTATTTATTTGAATTGTTCATATTTTTTTTCACACTTCTTCAGAAACAGCAACTTAAAATTGATTGTGGACAAGTGTTTTTTTAATGCTGTAGTCACTGTTTTTTTCCCCATGATTATCCTTTTCACCTTGTCTGTCTCTTATGTTAGAGAATGCTATTCAAGCATTTCAATAACTAATAGTTTGTTATTAATATCTACTTTACATTGTCACTAGTTGGATAGGTCACCGACATCTAAAGGAACTGTTTAGCATTCTGTCTACAAACACTTGACATATATCATCTGTTTCTGTCAAGCTTCTCATAACCAACCAGTTCCTGTATTATTAAGATTATATTCATACTTTAAAAACAGATATCTGTTATTAGATTTTACTTTACTACTGTCTTGACTTCTTTCTTGTCGACTGTCTAGAATTTCAAAGACTGTCCAGATTTTTGCATCATATTTTTGATCTGTACCTCATAAAATTTGTGGTTTTCTTGAAAATCATTGAGCACTGTGGCCACTAAACAACGACAAAAATTTGAGATCTGATGATGTCAGTTTTAATTCATTCTCCAACTAAGGGATCAGATCAGATCCTCTGGTCTGACTCTGTCATTATACTAGCTTGCAGCCTCCAACAAACTCTCATGCTCCATCCCTACCCATAAAACACCAACCCCAGCATCTCTTAGAGTTTGTTTGCAGCATGACAGGAAGAGTATAGTGATGTGCCACAACTGGAGTTCAACACAAAGGACATAGGTGTCCTTGAAATGTCTCATTCCTCCAGAAGCTTTTCATGAAAAATGGTTGGGGATGGTGGGAGGCGAGATGTGGAAGAATGAAAATGAAAAACACAGATGCAATGTTATGATCAGTGCGTAACTTTATCTGATGTCAGTTTTCCTTCATTCCTCAACTAATGGGGCAGAGTCCACAGCTATCTCAAATCTTGGGTGGACTCTGAGGAAGGATATTCCCTGAGAATGGTTGAGCCAAAGGCTGCTCTTCTCCTCAAGACCGCATCTAATTTGTAATGAGTGATAGCAGTATGAGAATTTGACCAAGTTGCAGCCACACATGTATCATCCATAGAAGCTCTAGACTGAAAAACAGCAGAAGTTGTCATAGATCTGATTGAGTGAGCATTTTTAAGGGCTTTAGTAAGGGAAGTTTCAATTTATTATAGATAATGATATGCTCACCCAGACTCTGCCACAACTTGCTGTGAGGGAAGGGTTAGTTTGCTTTTACTTTCTTGTATTTTGTATTAGAGAATGGACAAACCTGTGCATCAGCAGCCTGATTGGAGAACAAATGTTCTCCAGCAGGGTATTAATGTACAAGTAATGCTGCTGAAAAATGAGTCCACCTCTTCCAGCAGCCATGGAGAGCACACCAACATTTCAAGGTTGTAATGCATTCCACACATTTAGACCAGCTACTACACAGACAGTGCTGAAGTCTTTTGTGAAGTCATCCACCCATGGTAACTGTTATTGATAACACACCCCTTAGAGCTGACTCAGTAGTCAGGGACTTAGGGACACACACAGACATTAATCTAGACTTTGACCATCATGTGTCTACAGTAGTGAGGAAATCATTTGATGTTGTGCAGCTTATAAACAAAGGTATGACATCTAAGTCCAAGGAAGTCATTATTCCCCCTGTATTCAGCATTCATTAGACCAGTTATTGAGTACAATGCCCCTTTTGGTGTGTACCTAACCAAGCATATCCAACAATTGGAATGTTCACAGAGGTTCCTCAGTAAAAGAATACAGGGTGCAAGTCAAGTATCCTATGCAGACCGCCTCAGGTTCCTAGCCTTGTATTATGTCTCCTACAGGCTTTTGAGGGAAGATCTATGCCTGGCAAACAGGGCATTGTCAGACCTCACTCATATAGATCACCTTCATATCCCCAGAACAAACAGCGTCAGAATTACCCGCTCAAAAGACTTAAACTTTGCCTGTGATATAAATAGGACCTACTGGAGAGACAGGTATGTATCCCAGGGACTCTTCTTTCTTGGAACAGGCTCTCATCTATGTGAAGCAAAGTTCTTCCCTAACCCAATTCAAGTGTAACTTGAAGAGTTATATGGGGAGCAGGAAATTCATCCCTGGTTTGGCACCTATGTCTGTAATGGACCCAAGCAGCCTGTAAATGGTTCATTTCCCAGGCCCCTGCTTATAAATGTTTCATCTCTCATGTCCCTTCTTACACTTTTCAAGGGTATCAGAACTTGTCAGAGATTTGGGATGCACGGCTAGGCTTAAAAACACTCTTCTGGTCATTAGCCTAGTAAACAACTGTGAAACTATGAACCTTCTAGATAGTTACTTTTGTAACTGATTCATCCAATTCATTATGTGCAATGGAAACAAATATTTGATCTGTCTTTCTAATGTCTTGCAACATATATTCCCCTTTATTCCTAAGTTTTGGAAGGAACACTGGCAAATTAATGGATTGGTTGATAATGGATTCTGACACCACCTTAGAAAGGAAGGAAGCAAGCATTGGTACGTAACATAATGTTATTGTTATGAAAAATTAAATATGCAGGCTTAGAAGATAATGCTTGAGTTTCTGAAATTCTTCTAGCGGATATAATTGCAACTAAAAAGATAGTTTTCCAGGTCAAAAATTTGAGATCACATTTAGCTGAAGGTTCAAAGGGAGAATAAATTAAGGCTTGGAGTATGAAACTTAAATCCCAAAGTGGCATGGAGTCTATATAAGGGGGTCTTAGAAGAGTACCTCTCAAGGCCTTGCACAATTTAGAGGAAGCCAGTGAAGAATTTTGGAAAACCGCATGAAATTTAGAGATTGCTGTGAGCTGAACTTTAATAGTTGATGAACTAGCACCCTCATTAAATAAACTTGCCAAAAACTCTAAAACAGATTGAATTGGAGCTGAGAAGGGGTCTGTCTGATTTTGCTCTGCCCAATAAACAAACCTTTTCCATTTACTTCTGTAGAGTTTCCTAGTAGAAGGTTTATGAGAAGATAAAAGTATGGAACGAACAGGGGAAGAGAGCATTGGTTGCCTGGCTGTTAAAGGAGTTGGAGAAACCATGCTGTTAGTTTGAGATTTGAGATATCTGGGTGAACCATGCTTGTCTGGTGAAACAGGAGGTCTGGAATTGGATCCATAATCCAAGGTGGATATAGTAGATGAGGCCAAAGGAAGGGAAACCAAATCTTTCAAGGCCAGCAAGGTGCAATAAGGATGACTTTGCTCTTCAACTGGGCTGCTTTCTGGAGGAATTTGATAATTAGGGGAGGCTGAGGATAAGCATACAGAAGACCGGGTGGCCAGTCATGGAGTAGAGCATCCCTTGATGACCCCCCCCCCCAGTGGGGGGATCAGGACAAAGAAGCTGCTGCACTTGTTTAGGAGAGACAGAAAAAGACTGCAGCAAGGCTGGCCCTACTGACCTGAAAATTTCTGTCACTTTGTTGCTGAGAGACTATTCATGAGGCAGTAAGATCCCCATCCATGTGAAGCAGAGTTCCTCCCTAACCCAGTTCAAGTGCAACATGGACAATCGGCTGGGAAACTGGAAATTCACCCCTGGTTTGGCGCCTTTGTCTCTAATGGACAGAGGCAACCTGTAAATGGTTTATCTCCCAGGCCTATGCTTACACTTATCAAGGGTATCAGAACTTGTCAGAAATTTAGGATGCATGGCTAGGCTTAAAAAGGCCCTTGTGGTCGTTAGCCTAGTAAACACCTATGACCCTGTGAAGATGGACCTGCTCACTTTGTCTGCTATCATGTTGGATTTCCTTGGAATATGCATTGCTATTAGAAAGAATTTGGAAGATATTGCCCATTGCCACACTCTGAGGGCTTTGCGACACAGTGGTAAGATCTGGTTCCCCTCTTGTTTGATGATGTACCAAACTACTGACATGTCTGTTTGAATTGCAATTGTCCCGAGAGGTAGTGTGTCTTGGAATGCCTGCAACTCCAAAAGCAGCGCTGTCATCTCCAGAACATTGATATGCAAGCTGGCCTCTTCAGAGGACCAAATGTCTTGAACCGTTTTCCCCAGAAAATGCCGCCACCCAATCAGAGAAGCGCCCATAGTCATTATGGCCTTGGGCTGTGGAAGAATGAAAGGACAACCTTGTAACAGCTGTTGTGACTGCCTCCACCAATGTATTGTTTGCATTCCTGAGTTACTCTTATCTTCGCTGACATGGGTTGAGAAAGCACTGACCATTGTGTTGCTAGCATCCATTGTAGAATTCTTATGTGGAATCTTGCTAAAGGGGCTAAAATTATTCCTGCTGACATTGATCCCAGGATTTGCAGAATCAGTCGGGCTGAAATTCTGGTACTGCAAATTATTTTCCTGACCTGCATCCTTATCGTTTTCACTCTTGGTAGTGGAGGAGACACTGCCATAGAAACTGTGTTGAACATTGCGCCTATGAACTTTAATTTCTGGGTTGGTTGTAAAAGAGACTTGTTGTAATTTATGGTTAATCCGAGAAGTGAACAAGACCTGATCTTGTGCTTCTGTCAGTCGATGCTTGGTCGGGACGGTAATGAGACAGTCGTCTAAACATGGAAATACCTGGAATCCTTGCATTCTCAAGTGAGCTGTTACCACTGCCATGCACTTGTTGAACACCCTGGGGCTGTGGTGAGGTCAAAGGGCATTGCCATGAACTAATATGACTGACTCCCAGCCGGATGTTTAAGTACCTTTTGAATCATCTGTTCATCTTTATGTAATAGTATGCATCCTGAAGATCTATCGAGCATATCCAGTCATCCTTGTCCAGGAACGGCATTATGGACTGAACTTTAACCATCTGGAACTTTGTGTGTCGAACTGACTTGTTCACTACACTGAGATCCAAAACTGGTCTTCAGTCCCCTGTTTTCTTTGGCAGTAAAAGAATCTTGATTAAGTTCTGTATTTTATTTGGTCTGGTGGGATCTCTTGGATGACACTTTTTTTCTAAGAGCTTTTAGATTTCTAGTGCTGGGTGGAACAGCAGGAAATTTTCTTGACAATGGAGGTAGGGGAAAATGGAATTGTATAACCTCTGGAAGTAATTCTGTGCACCCAATTGTCTTTTGTTATATCTAGCCAGACATGTCTGGCGAAGGAATAAGGGACCCCTGACTACCTCCAGAGGTAGGCACTTGGGCCTCCATTCAGGAGTGTTGAAAGTGTCTGTCAGAAAAGGAGTCTCTAGACCACCAGTTTTGTGGGCCTCCTCTGCCATGAGGGTGTTGCCTTCCATTATCATTCCCTCCCTTTCCCTCTGGGGGAACTACCTTCACGTGTGTCCTGGAAAGGGCCCTGAGATTTTATGAACCACATTTTTGACCTCCCTGTTAATTCCTGGAAAAGGTTCTTTGAGTGGACAAAAAACACTTACCCACTGCAAAGAATGTCTTTCCATCTTTCTCATATCTGGAGAGTGTGTCCTTTACTGTGGGGCCAAACAAAGAAGTGCTATCAAAAGGAGCGTTGACAAACAAAGACTTGAGTGGCTTCTCAAAATCACATAGGTACATCCAGGCATGCCTCCTGATGGAAATAGCTGAACCTGCAGCCCTTGAGGTGCTTCCTGCAGCATGCAAGATAAGCCTCGTGGACAAATTATATATAACATGTAGGGTAGCCATCTGAAAGACTACTGAAGACTGAGCTTTAACACTTTTGGTTACAGAAAGAAATTTCAGTAGCTCTGTAATCAAATCTCTTTGAAGCCTCAAAAAATGTGTCAAATAATTCAGCAATCTGAGTGCAAAGTCACTGAAGCATAAATAAACTTCCAAAATATGTCTGTCGCCCTAGACTCTCTGTTAAGATGATGGACAGTTGAACTCTGATCTGCAAGTTCCTTTTTTCTAGCTGCCACCATGGCATCTACTGGCACCCTCTTACCCCAAAATTCCCTGCCTACTGGTGGAGCCAGAATCTGTTTTGGTCTGTCGGAGACTGGTTCAGTTGTATCAGGTTCTTTCCACACCTACCTAGAGATCAAATTAATTAGCTCTTCGTTGGTCCAAGTAAACCAGAAGGTAGCCTGGCCATTCCCAAAGGCTTCTAGAAATACTGATTTCTCTAGAGAAGGGCCTTGGGAAGACCAGCCACCCTTCTATGTAAGGATCTCAAGAATGTCTTCAAATGAGACATTACCAGGTAGTGATTTTAGGGACCCCTCTCTTTCATCGAAATCAGTATCCTCAGTGACTGACTTTTGAGAGTCCAAGTGCCTCCTTTTGCACTTTCTCTTCCTAGGGACTTCCTTGGTGGGGTGGTCTGGTGAAGTATCAGAAAAGATTAGGATACCCTGTAGGGTAGTCTGGAAGCTTTGAGGTGGCTGTCCCTGTGGGGTAGAATGTTGAGGGATCACAGTGCAAAGTCATCTGAGAAGCAGATGGTGGATCTAAGAGGGAAGGACCCAGCAAACCTGCCAGAGCAGATTATCTCTTCACAACCTCAAAGGCAGATCGCTGCAAGGAGAAGCAAGGCAATGGAGCCAAGAAAGCAAGTTTGTTGCCTCCCTCCTCCCTAAGAACAATCCACCCAAGGTGGAAGTCTGAGCTGAGCTGTCCAGTGTAGAAGCTCTGAGAGGAAAAGACCACTCCAAAAACCTCTGAGTCCACTATATCCTCTTGGATTCAACAGGGCTACTAAGGCTTTGAGAGTCATCCTGCTCCAAGGATAATGGACCTGGTGCACTCAGAGCAGTATTCAGACTCCAAGACTATGCTCTCTTCGATCTTGAACAAGACAGACCTGGAATGCTCTGATTCAAAGACCCTAAAACCACAGGTTGAATTAGAGAAGGAGCTGTAATTGGTGGAGTAGTCGATGATCAGACTTCCTGACCTGAAGGGGGTAGGAACAGTGAGAACTCCCATCCATATTTGCTCTGTGAAGTATTTCCTCATCTTCCTTTCCACATCTGCTTCAGTGAGAATCCTGGAGGAATGAGAAGATACAAGGGATGGCATTTTGGAGTGCCTGTCTAAAAAGGGAGAGGACAGTCTGGATGGGACAGGATCCTGACTGGAGAATAAGTTGTCCTTGGCAAAGGTTTCAGATTTGAGGTTGTAGGATCAGAAAAAGGTTTGATTACATCTGATGAGGGTTGGATGGTAAGTAATTTCGGTTCCAGTTTCTCTTCTTTCTCTGTTCAGATACAGTTGCTGGAGAATCAGAAGGTTTAGAATTTTTGGTAGGGTCTTTGGATTTGTGTTTGGAGGACTGAATCCCAGTAATGGCCTCAGAAAAGGAAGTTGGTAGCAATCCTTTTAAGATCAATTTGTTCTTCCTGTCAGCAAGTGCTCAGGGGTTGAACCCATGACAGATGATACAATCCCGGTGTAGAAGCTCTGGACCTAAGCAATATATGACAAGATTGTTGACATCTGAATAAGGCCACTTATGCCAACACTTTTCCCAATTCTTAAATCCTTTCAGACCTTATTCAGACATTTCTGAAAAAAAAGGTTATCGTAATAAAAGTAGTACTAAAAGAAACATTTTTTAAGCAGAAAGAGAGGGAAAAGTTAAATGCCAACAGTTATATTAAAGCGCTACAATAAACTTGTAGATAGGAAAAGAAATAACTGTGGTAAGAAAGAGAAATACACTAAATGTAAAAGGAAATAGGGAAGGATGGTTAGGCCTACCAATGATGGTAGGAAAGCAAGGAACTCAAAAGTATAAGGAAAAGGACAGAAAAAATGACGTAAAAATAGAATTAAAGATTAAATAAATAGTCATAACTATCAATTTTTAAATATGAAAAACAAAAAAGGACTTGTCTCCTACTGAATACTTGAGAGCTGAAGGCGACCATGTCTAGATGCAAAAGCGGCAAACGGGATCTGAGAGATGTTAGGGGTGGTGTACTATGGGTAGGGAAGGAGCTTGAGAGTTTGTTGGAGGCCACGAGCTAGTATAACTGCAGAGTTGGATCTGAGGAGCAGATCTGATCCCCTTAGTTGAGGAATGAATGAAAATTGGCAACATTAGATCTCAAATTTTTGTCATTGTTTAGTGGCCACAGTGCTCAATGATTTTCAAGAAAACCACACATTTTTTGAGGAACAAATGAAAAATATGATGCAAAAATCTGGATATTCTTTGAAATTCTGGACTTTTGACAGGAAAGATAATAGTTGGGTAAAATCTATTGAGAGATATCTGCTTTTAAAGTATGAATACAATCTTAATTACATGGGAACTGGCTGATTATGAGAAGCTTGGCACAAACAGATTGAGGAAGAATGAAAATGGCAACGCAGATGGAATATTATGGTGACTACATAACTTTTTTCATACTTCATATCCTTCAGAAAATGCATGCCAATACAAAACCTTCAACTTTTAGTTTATAAGACCAGTATTTAGAATCTGTTCCCAGTTACTCCTTAAATATCAAAAAGCTGCCCATTATTTAGAAAACAAGAGGTTGACTATTTTGGCACATTCTGCTATGTTGTACACTTCATCTTCGGCACTAGATTCTCTAGCTAAAATGAAGCTTAGGGACAAAGGTGCCTAAAGAGCAAGAGACTTTGATCGGACCTCCATTTCTTCTTTCAAATATAGGATAATAGATCCCAGTGAGGTGCTTTTGCATTCCCCAGACTATGTTGGCTTCACCCAAGCCATTAAGCATTGCCCTTCTGAAGGTTGTTATAATAAGGGAAAAAAAGTGTCCATTGCAACTGATTGTTCCTTCCCCTGTCAATTGTCCAATGATGAGTTCCCTTGAACCAAGAGTCAGTATTGCATAAGGCTGGGGGGGGTATATAAAAGATTCAAGATTCTTCTCACGAAAAGATTTGGTATGTGGAGTTGACATTTGTCCCTTACCACAGAAGCCTCAGGAAGACATCCCACAGAAAAGGTAGCAGAAAACAAAGAACTTACTTCCTCCGTTGACTCCTTGGAATGTTTCTTTGGAAAAAAGTACTACTCAGACTTCACAGAATGACTAGTTTGCCATGACTCGGTGCTTATTACATGCTATTATAAGGCTTATAACTGGGAAAAGTCTTCCTCCTCCTCATCCATCCAAAAGGAGTACAGATTCTTGATTTACAGTTATGATCTTTCTGTTGTAGAAGGCTGGGATTGTGCCTCTCAAATCCTCTTTCCCTCAGACTAAGTGAGATGTTGATAGTACTTTCTCCAAAGACTCTCCAAATAAGGAAATTCCGTTTGATGAGACTATTTCTAAGATGAAGGAATTTTTCAGAATGAAAGGAGAAATGTCTGTCAGTTGAGATAGTTTGACTTTTTCTCCCATCCCATTTTCAATCTCCAGCGCCGAAAAGTCCTGACAGATGTTAACAGGTACAAGACTCTCACAAATTCCTTTATGAAAACTCTTTTGCTGATACTGCTGAACTAGTTCCAGTTCCCAGTTCTCTTCCAAATTATAGAGCAGAGCCATAGAATGCTATGGTAAATAATTTATCTACCTGCAACTCTTGTCTTTTAGGGCTATTAAATGTCGAACACAAGTAAATAATTTTCTTTTGGCTATGTTGTGCAATATGAACCCAAAAATTGCTGAGATTCATAACAAAAATATGAGATCTAATCATATTAAAATTGCTTCATTCTGCTTCCCACGTTGCGAGACATTCTGTTAAATGTGAATATGCTGCCCAGGCTCTGTAAGCCACAGGCTTGCTTAGCTAAAGCTCCAGCCTGTAGCTAAAAATGTAAAAGACTACTTATTGAATATCCCTCTGCATAGAGACTTCATGTTTGGAGATCCCTCAGTCAAAGTCTTTAGGAAGATGGAGGAGAGGGGTAAAGTGATGCTAGCTGTAAAACAACTTTTTCTTCAATAACTGGATATGACAGAAATTACCCCTGCAAAACCTGCTACTTTTTTCAGAAAGCAATCCAAAGAAAAACAGCAAAAATTAGGAAATGGTCATTTTAATTAAAAATGGCAAGGGGACTGTAACACGAAATAAACTGCATTCCAGGATTCCAGCAGTTGTAGGCATCAGCCCTGACTGTCCCTGGTCAACCCCTCTTCACCATCTTCACTCCCGCCATTGAACCCTTTTCTCTGGAATTGCTGGAAAATGTTTTCTTTGTCTGCAGTTACGGGAGATAATCACTTCGGACTAGGCTTCAGTGGGATTCCAAACCAACTCTTTTAGGCATTCCTCAGCTTCCAGAAGACCATGAACACCATATGTCATCTATTGTTTCAAAGCTTATTCTGTCAGGAGTCATGGAAAAGTGCCACCACATTTTTG
The DNA here is from genome assembly GCF_019279795.1 of Protopterus annectens. Lineage (NCBI taxonomy): Eukaryota > Metazoa > Chordata > Ceratodontiformes > Protopteridae > Protopterus > Protopterus annectens. The sequence continues at coordinate 537,377,913 of NC_056737.1, read as the reverse complement.
GGGAAAAGAATTTTCTTCAAAACTTTTGCTAGTCCCAAGGAAAGAAGTGGATTGGAGGCCTGTTCTTGGCCTCTCCAGACTCAACACCTTTTTGATTATTTGCTTCAAAATGATTATCCAGCAAATTTGTTTGCCTGTCCTCCCAAATGCTGTACTGGTTCATCTGGACTTAAAAGGATACTTATTTACACATCCCTATACACAATAGCCAAACAAAATGTCTTGGGCTTGTACCATCAGTTTACTACTTTGTCTTTTGGGCTGTCTACAGCACCAGGAGTGTTTCCAAAGTGCCTGGCCCTTATCATAGCTTTTTGCAGACACCAGTGAATTTGTAACTACCCTCATCTGTTTGATTATTCTGTTTCAAGCTACTTTCAGCCCAGAGGTCTAGAAGGCCTTGGATTTTTTGATCAACCTTCTAAAGAAATCTTTCATGATTCCTTATTCCAGAATGTTTTTTTTCAGAGTTGTGTGATAGACACTATAGTAGGAACAGCCTTTCACTGTAGACAAAACAAGTCACACATAAAAGCTACTTTCTGAGTACATCTCACCAGAATTCTGTCTTAACTATAGAGTTTATGTAAACCTATAGGTTCATGGCTGCAACCATTCTCATGGTCCCTTATGTCACACTTCATATGAGAAAATTCTACTGGTATCTCAGGTAGGGTTCCTACGTCTCCAGGATTGCCCTGGAGTCTCCAGGATTTTTATAGCATCTCCCGTCTCCTGGAAGTAATTCAAAAAACTCTGAATTGTCCAGAAATGATGACATTACACTGTCACTTAACTGGAACTCAAGCAACCGGTATTGACTCGCACACAATCGCGCTCACTCTCTTTCTGTCCCGATCTCTCTCTCTCACTCACTCACATGCGCACACACACACACACACACACACACACACACACACACACACACACACACTTCCTCATTTATGCTTGCATTCATTCACACATCACTTTCACTGTCTGTCACATGCACACATCACACACCCACTTATGCATTTATTCATACATCGCTGTCTCTCTCTCACACACGCACACAGCCACACACCCACTTACCTCTCAACTGTACAGATTTTCACAGAATGTCCAGATTTTTGCCTCATATTTTTGGTCTGTTTCTCATAAAATTGTGGTTTTCTGGCATATTAGTAGCAAATAATTAGACAGGAGTTAGAAAATAATGACAGACATTTGCATTTCAGACTTCATACCCTTCAGAAAATTCATGCTAATGCAAAACCTGTTATTCTATCAACTTTCTAAGTTTGTAAGAGCAATATTTAAAAATTGCTCCTATGTTTGGGTCTTTGTCCCACTTTTATTTATACCTTTGTCTATATTTCTTGCTCTAAGAGGTTTAGAGGTCTGCCACTTGACTTGTATATACATTCACACATCACATTCACTCTCCCGATCTCTCTTGCGCACACACACACACACACACACACACACACACACACACACACACACACACACACACACACACACAGTCTCTCGCTCCATACCTCTCAACCTCTTGGAGCAAGAAATCTGGACAAAGCCATAAATAAAAGTGGGACAAAGTCCCAAAAATAGGGGACAATATTTAAATATTGCCCATTATTTACTGCTTAGCCCAGATTTTTTGTTCTTAGAGTTAACTCTCTAGTGATCGGAAACATTTATCCGGCATCTACCAAGAATAGGGGAATAAAACAGCTGCTTTACCATTTCCTAAGTTTTATTATGTATTTCACTTTCTTAGGTTAGTTTTCCAAACAAGAAATTTCTTATCCATAAAAAAATTTAACAGCTCTACATCTACATGTTTTTGGGTGTGGCTGGACTATCATCCAAGTATGACTCCTTAAAATCGACCCTATAGCTGCCGGATGCCCTGGAAACAGAGTCTGTACTGTACCAGTCCCCATGGGTGCTGGATAACTTAAGAGTCTACTGCACTTAATTTGTTGCCTTGGCAGCACTGTACATGATCATTAAAACCTCGCAAGTCACAATGACTGAATCATAGCAATCAGATTCTGAATTGGAAAGTTGTTTAAAAGCAAAAAAAGAAGTATCACTGTTCATTCAATGATGAATGGTTAAAAGAATACTATTTTAAGGATTGGTTGGGTAAGAAAACAGAGTCTGAAGCAGAATGCAAAATTTGCAATCACATATTTACAGTAAAGTATGAGGGATGCAGATCTGTTGTAGTGCATGCAACATCAGAGAAACATAATAAAAATGTGAAGCAGATTAAGCAAAGTACAGTCATGACGAGCTTCTTCAGAAAACCAAATACCAAAGAGGACAGTTTTATAACAGCTGCTGAAGTAACTCCAGTTTACCACACTGTTAAGCATCATCAGAGCTATTCCAGTCAAGATTGTGGTAACAAGATAATGGGAATTACTTTCCCAGAATCTAGTATTGTGAAAAAGATTGCTTGCAGCAGAATGAAAGCAACTAATATAATTGAAAATGTTCTCGCTCCTGCTTCACAAGAACAGTGATTTCTGACTTGCAAGTACTTTTTAATAGCGACTGACTCTTCAAACAAAGGAAACGTTAAACTTTTTTCAGTTAAAGTGCAGTATTTTTCAAAACAAGAAGGAATAAAACATGGTTTGCTAGACTTTTATGAAGATTCAGATGAAAGCAGTGAGACGATAATGGGTAGATTAGTTGAAGTGATAGAGAAAAATGGCTTGACATAAGCCGAGTGTCTGCATTTTCTGGGAATAATGCTGCAGTGAATTTTGGCAAGATTTCTGTGTATGAGAAACTGAAAAAAAGAAATTCTGAACTCATTTTGGTGAATTGCAAGTGCCATACTCTGCATAGTTGTGTTAAACAGGCATGCAAAACTTTGTAAATGGACGTTGAAATTCTCATTCTCAAAGTTTATGCCGAATTTTCCGTATATGCCAAACAAACTGCACAGCTCCAGTCATTTTTCAAGTTTGTCGAACTTGAGTATCAAGACATTCTTTGTCATGTACCAACTAGATGGTTATCATTACTTTCAGCACTTGAAGAATACTTCTAGTATGGTCTGCTTTGCAGTCTTTCTTTGTTTCACAGGGAGAAGAAGAATGTCACAAAGTAATTTGGGATGCCTTTAGAGAAAAAGAAAGCGAGTCCATACCTAGACTATACTGCTGTTTCTTACATAATGTTATGCAGGTCTTTCAAAGTAGTGTGCAATGTTAAAGTTGGATAAAACTACTAGTTCCAAACTGTGTGATATTATGGTTGGAGTAAGACAGCAGATTGCAAGCAAGACCAGTTTCATGGAAAGGCTGCTGCAAACATGCTTAAAAGAATTCCACAGGATAAGAAAAGGCATTTCGAAGCTGATGCTGACCAATTCTACAACAAATGTTTAAACTACCTAGACAAGTGGCATAATTACCAAGATTCAGAATTTCAAGCAATGAGAGCTTTAACCTTGAAAGGACCAGTGATGTGGAGCTTATTCGAGGAGCTGGCAGACAAAAACAAGTACTATGACGACTACTGTATCTTGTGTGACGTTCAAACAGAGCTGGTGGAAAAAATGAATGAGTGGTCGATCAATGGAAGGATTTTTTTGCAAAATACATAAGTGTGGTGAGAAACTCTTTAAAGTTGTGTCCTTCGCATTTTCTATACCTGTGTCAAATTTTTCGTGTGAATGAACTTTCAGTGTGATGAGTACTTTGTGGACCAAAGAAAGACGTCATCTGGGACTTGGTGTTTTGCAAGCTGAGCTGCAGGTCTGTGAAAATTTGAGGTACAGTTGTTCTCAGTTTCATGAATTCTTGATGAAGACGCCCAAATTGTTGGCAGCTGCAAGATCTGATCAGAAATATACTTTTAAATGCAAGTAGTTTTCGTGACTCTACCAAAGCACACAGAATGAACATTTGAATAATTAGTTTGCAGTTGTATTATTATTTTGAACTTTTTTTGTACATAGTATTCGTTGTACAATCATTATGAATATTAACATATCAAAGATTGATAGTTTCCGAGTCGGCCATTTAGGCCAAACAATACGGTTTGTAATGTGAGGTGGCAACCCTATTCTCAGGTCTGTCTGCATGCAGCACCGGAACACATACAATGATACTCTCATCATTCCTTGTCTAATTCAGGAATTGCTGTAGTGGGCCAATCAGATAGACTTCAGTCTTGGGAGTCCCCTCTGTACAAATGCCTCAGACTTTTCATGGGTAGCTTGCTTCCAAGAGGCCAAGGTTTTGAGTGTATGGGAGCCACTTACGCAGAAAGACTAACAACAATATCAATGAGATAATAGACTTGATTAATAGTCAGCAGGTAATCTCCAAGTTCTGACAGACAGCACCACAGTTATGTGGTACATACTCAAAAAAAGACTGATCAAAGTTTTTACCTCCTTTGCAGACTAGCGATAACATTTTAGGAAGTAGCCATTCAACTCGGTCTTTATGCATAGTCTATATTCCTTACCATTTGAACACATTGGCAGATTCTTTAACTAGGTCCATGGCAGGCTGTCATGAATGGATACTGACCAAAGAGGTCTTTTTCAGCTTATCCCTCAGTTTGGAGTTCCTCAAATTGACTTGCTTGCTTCATTTCAGAACAGGCAACTGAGTCTGTTCTCCTCCTGAATTCCTTGCAAACAATCAGAAGCAACAAATACCTTCTCAGTAATGTGGAAAGGGATGTTTCTGTGTGCCATTCTACCCTTTACTTTAATTCCCAAACTATTCTAAAAGATAACAAGGAACAATCCAAGGTTTTTTCTCCAGACTTCTTTATAGCCAACACAGTATCGGTTCTCTTTCTGTTCCAAGATGGCTGCACATTAAGTAACAGCTTAATTCTAGCTCTCCAAATCAGCAACGTAGCAGAGAAGGCCATTGGACCAATACCTCTGGGTAAATTTTAGTAAATGGCTAGTATGGTTACTGCCTGGATGCCAGGAAAAAAGAAATACGGATGATCTGAATTGGATACAAACCATGAGGAAAAAACACTGACTGCGAAAAGTACAGCAAACTTCAGATATGACTTCCAGTAACCTAGAGGAAAGTGTAAGACAACCACACACACAGACACAATTAAAATAAATGAAACTTTGATGGAGTATTTCAACTCAAGACAATAAAAGGCTGGAAAAAATGGAAGAAACTTTAAACAGATATTCAGATAAGGTGATAAAACTGCAAAACTCAGATGTCGAAATGAAGAAAAGGCTGGCTGAATGTGAGACTGCACAAGAAGAGTCGTTTAAAAAATTAATAAAATTAGAGGACAGATCACATAGGGAAACCTAAGATTTTTTGCTGTACCAGAGAAGCTGGAAGGAGCAGACTGTATTAATTCTATGAAAGCACAAATAAGCACGTCAACTAGTATTCCACAACAGGAATTATTAATTGAAAGGGCACATCATGTGTATGCTCCAAACCTGGCTATGAGAAAGCAACCCGGACCTTTAATACTAAAGATGCAATCTTGCCAGTAGAAGGAGTTGCTTCTGATAAAACTGTGGCAGAAGGGCAATGGACTAAAAGTGGAAGACAGCAAAGTGTTTGGGGAGAATGACTACTCATTGTACAACAGGTAGAAGAGAAGTACATTTATTCCATTATTCAGGAAATGTTGAGAAGCAAGCTTGAGATTCAAACTCCTGTACTCAGCTGTCTTAAAAAAATGTTTTCTCTGGAGAGACAAAAATAATTTTTTGATGAAATACATGCTAAGGAGGAAATAAAAAAGTTTGTCCAGCAAAAAGTGAGCTGTGAAACAGAAGGAGATTCTGCTTCTTGTTATGGTAAAGAAGACAGAGAGACTGGGCCGGTGAAACTTTTTCTAATGTTTCAATTGAAAATGCTTGAGAGAAGGAAAAAACACAAGAGTCGACTAGAAGAATCAAGAGCACATTGGAAGTGAATCAGAGACAGGATTTGGGAGATGGAGATGAACAGGAATAAAACCAGTAACTTGGAAATGGACAAATGTGGGATTAGAAAGCAATAATTATGTTTGTGAAACATGACAAAACAAGCAAATCTGGAAATATTGTTTGGACTTTGTTAAACTTGTAAGAGACTCTGAAGCGTATGCCCTACTTCATGTCATTAATGTTAGGAAAAAATACTTAGGAGAGGGGTAGAGGAGGGAGAAAGTTAACTGTAAGTAAATGAATTTTTTCCTTAATGGTACTATTTTAATAGTGCATGATTTTCTTTGCATGCTATCATTTAAAGTTTTCTGTTGTTTTTAAGCGTAATTGTGGTACTAATGTAAATTGGTCCTCCTGTTTTTTTTTCTCCCTTCTCTCTTTTTCCTTGTTCAGTTATAAGAAATGTAAGCACTGTAATGTAAAAAAACAAACAAGAACAAATATCTGGTTAAAAGAGCATTACACAAGAAAAATGACTGTGTTTTTCTAATTCTTGCATAGGGGAATGACTGGATTAAGGCCCTTAGTTTGATCTAGTAAGAACTTTTAAGAGAAAGCAAGTAAATGAAAAATAATATTTAATATTATAAGGCTTTTTCTAGCCAGTTTTCAGCTCACCTAGTGGTATAAGGGTTGATGCCTAGTTTGGTGAGTTTATCTATATTTCCCAAGTGAGGAATGGTATCAAAGGCCTTGGCTAGATCGAGGTAGGCTGTATGCACTGCCTAACCTTCATCCCCAGCTCTGGTGACTGACTCAAACAAATCAACCAGGTTGAGCAGGCATGATCTCCCTTTCACAAAGCCAAATTGGATGGGTTCTAGAGTTTTGAGATTTCCTATATCTTTGGTAATCAGGTCCATGATGATGCGCTCCATAGCTTTACATATCAGACTCATCAGGCTAATGGGGCAATAATTCCCAGGGTCTGTAGTTGCACCCCCTTTATGGAGAAGGATGACTGTAGCAGTGTGACATTCGGTAGGGACAAAGCCTGAGGTAAGGCTGTGACTGAACAAGGCACACAGACGTGGTGCCAGTTCACTTTGTAGTTCATGTGGAACACAGCCAGGGATATTATTGTGTCCCATGGAAGCTGTATTCTTGGTCTTGGACAATGCATCTTTAACCTGTGCTGCAGTAATGCTGGGTGCCTGGCATTCTTCCGGTAATGTGATTGGTCCTTTGGGGGGGGGGGTAAAGTTGACACTGAATCTGTAGGCCAGTATTTTTGGCAGTATCTGTTGGTTGGTTAGAAATATTTTAGATATTTTGTGAAAGTCTGTATAAAGCAGAGAAATATGGAAATCAAGAAAAAGTACAAATGTAAATGCTTATTGAATAATTGAATATGCCAAGGTTACAGGTAAATGAGGCTCAATTACTAACAGTTATGATAGGAGGAGATGAGATAAAAATGATGATGTATAACCAATCTAGAGGAAAGTCCCCAGGAATAGATGGTATTCCTGTGGAAGTTTGGAAACTAGGAGGGAAAAAACTGATGATATGGAAGGTTTTGCTTAGCAGTATTTTAAGAGGAGAACGACCAATATCCTGGAAAAAAAGCAGTGGTAAGTGTAATACCTAAAGAGGGTAAAGATCCATCAGTTCCAGCTTCGTACAGGCCGGTTTCAACACTAAACTATGAATATAAAGTGTTTGTCTAGAATAGTTAAAGGAATGGCAAAACTGATGCCAAAACTGATAAATATGGATCAGTGTGGTTTTGTGGAGGGGAGACAAACATTTGACAATGTTATCAGAACATTGATGATCCAGAAGGAAACAGAATGTAAAGGAAAAAAATAACAACACTGTCATTTGTGGGGTCTTGATGCAATGATAGTATTTGACAGAGTAAGCTGGGACTTTATGAGCAGGGCATTGGAACCATTTGCATTCCCTGATAGCATTATAAGGTTGATTAGGAGGCTATATGAGGGATCAGGGGTGAACATTAAAATGTGTGGGTTCCTAACTGATACTTTCTGCTTAAGAATAGAAACCAGGCAGGGGTGTCCTCTTTCCCTTTGCTATTTGCATTTTATTTAGAACCACTGGCAAAGAAAATGAGGGATTCAGAAAAATCAAGGATGTAATTGGTAGGGTGGTCAAGAAAAGCTGGCTGTGTTTGCAGATCATATTGTTTTATACTTGATATGAGCTGTGGTGGTGGTGCTGCGGTAGCGTTGTCACCTCACAGTAAGACGTTGTCCTGTTCGATTCTCAGCTAGAGCATCTTCTGTGTGGAGACATGCATGAATGGGTGTACCTTCGTTGAAGGTTGTGCATCAGGGCCGGCGACTCGGCACGTAAAAATCTACTGCCAATCATTAGCGGACCGGAGTTCCACTGTGGCGACCCCTAACTGGGAAAAGCCGAAAGACACAACAACATTGCTTTATACTTGTTAAAACCAGAAAAGGACATTAGTGTTGTGGAACATTTTGAGACGGTTACAAATCTTTTTGGGATAAAAATTAATGAGAAAGGCTTACCAAGGCAGGCGAATGAAGACTGGTTAAACGCAACTCAAACAATCCAAGTAGAAGAATAACCAGCCAACAAGCTATTGTCTTTTTCTTGGATGTTTTTAACATTTTTTATGATATTTTATTCAGCATTTTTATGCTGTTTTATTAAACTTTTGAACTACTATGTCATTGGATTCAGCCATGTTGACTGGTTATTCTTCTACTTGGATTAAAATTAATGAAGCTAAAACAAAAGCAGTAGTGGCAAATTATGTACTCACACACAAGTTGGTTCAGCAATATCTATATCTATGGGGACATGATGAAATGAAGTCTTTAGGAGGATGGATTAAAATGATTCTAGTGTGGCAGCTAAGGATACGTGGGAATAGACTAAACAAAAAATAATACAAAAACTGAGAAATTGAAAGCTCTGTTATATGGATAGTAAGATGCAAGCAATTAAAATGTTTTTAGTCCCTTTAGTTTTCTATGCAGGTCAGATATATTTTTATCAACCATTGGAGAAGTTGTTGATAACAGTTAATAATGGGCTGAAGGATTTTATCTGGGAGTGCAAGATAGCAAGAGTCAAGTGGGATAAGCTGATTCTTCCACAAGAACAAGGTGGATTGAGATTGCCCAATCTGAATGGGTATTTCAAAGCTACATGGTTAAGGGCCCTGTACATATCACAAGTAGAAACCTATAAATCAAAGTGGAAAGAGATGATGATGAAATGGGGGTAGGAGCTCAAGAAACAAGGAGAGACTGGGATTTTGGATGCAGACCTTTAAGGAGAATAATAATAATCATACTGAATATTATATTCGTAAAGTAACAAAGTATTCTAATAACTAAGCCAACATGGGAGTGGAGAAAGGAGACTCTGCTGGTAGGGATGACTGCAACTAGGGATACAAACAATAGGCAAGAGGGGCCTGGAAATTATTGGACAAAACTGGCAAAGGAACCAATGTATTTGGAGCAAATAACTAGCGAGTGAAAAGTAATAGAGTGAGAAGATGCCAAGAATTTATTTGGACTGCAGGTTAGAAATTGCCTTCCCTGTCAAGGATCGATATCAAAGTAAAGGCAAAGAGAAGAAAATGGGGGTGGGGTTCCTAAACAAAAGATCAGCACTGATAGAGTTTTTAGTAGGAGGTAGAACAGATGCTGCTGTTAAAAGGATTAATTAGTAAAGCATACAAAATATTGCACGGTAACTGTAAAAATCAGTCAAACAAGATTAGAACAGATTGGAGAGATTGTATAAGCAATCCACAGAGAAACAATGGGATATGTGTTTGTCTCCCAAGTATGCAACAAAATTTAGAAGATTTAGGATGTATGCTTGGAAATGTTTAAACAGATATTTTTATACCCCAAGTAGACTTCAGAGAATTTTTCCTCGGGTAGACAGCAAATATTGGAGTTGTGATGGGGAAGAAAGAGGTAACTAGGAACATATTTTCTAAGAGTGTAATGAATTGACAGACTTTAAAGATACCTTGCAGACTACTCTATCAGAGATACTGAGTGAACAAATTGGTACAACTAGGGAAATTATTTTTTTGAGCTGTGATACAGAATTGGAATTGCCTAGACATAGTAAGGCATTGCTGTGTCTAATTATGGTGGCTGCCAAAAAAGCAATTACTAGAAAATGGAAATCAAAGTCTAAACCAAATTTAATTAGAAACAGTTATAGTAACTGAGGTAAAACAACTGGAATTGGGATCTTTGAGAAGGGTAGGAGCAAATTACATAGGAAAAAATGGGAACTGCGTGAACGATAAATACAGGGGAGGAATGAGGTTTAAAAGAAGACAGGATTTGAATGAGCTATGTAATGTTTGACAGACAATGAATGGGTAGATAAATGATTTATAATGTTTGCAAATAAAATTGTGTCCGTATGGTCTGTGCTGTAAAATACTTGCATCTAAGACTGTCAGTATGGTTTGTTTTCATTTATATAAATTTATGATTGCCTTTGTCATAATTGATAATTTAATAAAGATGCTTTTTGTCAAAAAAAATAAAATAAAATTCAGTACAGCAGGTAGTGCTACCAGTAAAAAAAAATATTGGTTCTCTCTCTTCTAAGAATTAGCCTGGGATTGCTTCCATAATCTCACTAAATCTTGCTTAATCTACTTATTCTGGACAGGAGGTTGCGATAAAATCCCATTCTGTAGTTTCTGATACTTACATTTTGGATGATAGAATTTTAATTCCTTTCAGACACCAGTTATCTGTGGATGTGTTGCAAATTTTTAGAGAGGCTGGAAAACCTAACACACTATAAGAAAGGCTTTCTGTCTGATGTCTAACTAGAGGACAGGACCTCAGCATAGGACTTCTCTGGTCCTTCAGTATCACTGAAGTGCTTAAGTCTGACTTATCGTACATTTAAGGTAGGCCTTTCAGCTGTTGGCATCTTGGAATTTGAATTGCTTATTAGAAAAGCTAACTCACTGTCAGTCTGAGTCAGTTGCTAATTTCTCTCTGAAGTTTAAGACCTGGTAAGCTGCCTTATAAGTAACTTAAACTAGACGAATTTGAGTTATAGGCACTGTTTTGTATTCCATCCTTTTTGGATTTTCGTCTGTATAGGGTAAGTCTTTAGGCATGAAAGAAGGATTGGTTTAAGTGTTTACTCGGCCTGTTATTGTTGGCTGCTTTCTTTCCAGTACATCAAAACAAGGAGGAAAGTGTATTTCATTCCTTTGATGTCCGTAGACAGCTCAAGTTTTATTTGGAAAAGACAAATCGTGATAAAATATTACCAATTGTTGGTGTCTTTTTTGGTAAGAAATTGGGCTTTCCACTTTCTAAGCAAACTGTTTCCAAATGGATCTGTGCAATGTTCTTCTGTTATACAAATCATAGCAGTTAGATGTCAGGTATACTTAAAGCCCCCTCTACCAAAGCAGTAGCTACTTTAGAGTCTTTTATGCAGTTGATAGATTCTAAAACTATTCTTGAAGCGGCCACTTGGTCCTCTCTCCACAGCTTCAGTAAGTATTGCAAACTGGGTCTTCAGTCTAGGGCAAGAAATGGATATTCTAAGGCTATCTTTCATGGTATCCTAAGGTGAGAGTGAGTCATCCCTTCCTCCAACCACTCTGACTAAACTCTGGGAGTTATAGAGGATGTTAAGAATATGGCAACACTGGTCTTATGAAGAACATAGTACAACCATGTAGGTAATTTATTAGTAGAAGTATCAAGAGAATCATACATGACATGAACATCAGAAAAAAAACTTTTTTTATTAAAACCAAAAAAAAAAAATGTAATAATGAAATAAATGTGCCTTTCTGCATATTTTAAAACATTACACTTTACCCTTGTGTAATTGTGCTAAAACAGAATAAACTTCATACCCAAGTTAAGTAAACCTGGTTCTGCTTTAGATAAATGTACACGAGATATAGTAAAAACATTGTCCACACAACAGTCACTATCGAAAAAGGAAGACTCTTCAATTTTTATCAGAGGTGAGAAAATCTGTTACAGAAATTTGAGCTCAGACAAAACCTTATCTCCAGTAATGTTTATTCTGTAGATTGAAACCTTCTCTGACCCGATTGTCTAAACCTGTCTTTCGACTGTAAAGATGAAAGTTACCATTCTGTCTCTTTCTTGTAGAATTGTAGTTAGCCCTATCTATATCTGTATTTTCTGCTGGAACTGGTTAACTTGTGACTATATCTCCATTGTGAGATTTATTCCACAAGAATGAAAACTTCAACCTCTGCTTACTTGCAGCATGCATCACTGAACTGATTTCCTTGTTTCCCAAAGGAGAAATGATAATTTTTTCCACATAAAGGCAAGATTATCTGTGTAACCTTTTGAATCACAGTTTTCTTTCTCTTTGTTAGTCAGCTGTTTTCCAAATTCTCAACTTTATCATTAAATCCCTTCAGCACATTTGTGGATATAGTAGGATGAAAATTTTTTTCTAAGTGTGCGTGAGCAGACTATAATTTAACTGCAGTTTTTGTTTTCTTGATGTTCAGTTAAAATCTTGATCTACTCTAATGCACACTGATGAGCTGTAGCTCTCCACCATAATGAGAGTTTCTTCTCATCAGGACCGCTAAAATCAAAAGGTGCCGACTGTGTTTTAAGGACTCTCAAAACCACGGGGAGTTCAGGTCATTTCACATATTTTTATAAAGTTATTATATTGAAGTGTAACTGATTTGTATTTCTTTTATATGTAGAGCAGGGTTGTGATTGAGAAGTGGCCCACTTGTCCATTTTATCTTGCTTTATATATGCATGAACTAAAAAGTGAAAAGAGAAATGGACAGATCACAAGCGTTTTCTCTTGGTTATTCTCTTTTAAATTGCCATATTTGAGACATTTTATGAGAGGTGGAAAATATTAAGTCTGTAATGTCTGTCTTGTGCATTCTGTAAACATTTTGATCTAGACATTTGACATAGAATTTTGTAAACATTTTGATCTAGACATTTCTGCCAGAAGGTTGATTCCATCCCAGTTCCAACTTTACTGTGACAAACAAATCTTAATATTTCCTATAGGTTTTACAGAGCAACAATTTTCATGGGGAAAAAAATTACATGGGAGTTTTCAGCCTCCTTTAGATAAAAGATGTTTAGAAATACAGATGCAGGGCACTTTCCCTTGTGGGAAGTGCAGCTGCTGTCAGTATGTCATACAAGGTTTTGATAAAATAAATGAAAAAACGTTTTCTTGTGTAGGCACATATTCGTGTGATAGTATAGGAATTGTTTATGGATTGAGATGCCCCTGTGGAAAGGTATATATAGGGGAGAAGTTTTAGGGAAAGATTAAAAGAACATGTGAGAGATATAAGAAAAGGCAGGGAAGAAAACCCTGTGGCATCACACTTTAAGGAATTTCCTTGTGGAAATGTACAAGGTTTAGAAGCCACAATTTTAGGACAGGTTAAACAATTGTATGGCTTAGACATTAAGAAGAAGTTGTGGAATATGGAATCTGTTTTAATTTTAAAGTTTAATACCTTAATCCTGAAAGGGTTAAATAGGGAATGTCACTGGAAATGTTTCCTTTAAAAAATAAGTGGTTAAATGTATTTAATTGAATAATTGCCTGAAAATTGTACTACATCAGAGCAAGAGCAGAGGGAAGAAGTATACTCTGTGAAGGCTGAAAAGCCGAGGCGCTAGAGGAGTTATATTGTTGTGTTGCTGTTTACAGTATATTCTATACAACTTATGCTACCAAGCTGTGTTTGTTCTGACAATTTTGGCCAAAAAAGTTTTATGGTGTTATGTAATGGTCGTGTCGATAACCTGCGAAGGTTATTTTATGGTGTATTTCAGTGCTTTTAAAGTTTCATTTTGTGCAGAGACTGTCTCTCATTCAGAAGTTTGGTTTTTATTAAACATCTAAGAAGGTAATCACTTGCCTCTTCCTTTTGTGGTTATTTTTTACTTGTGAACTGGTGGTTAAGTAATCTACATTGTCAGTGATTCTTTCAAATCTCTGCCGAGAATCTTTAGAGACCCCACAGGATGGATCACAAAGAACTTCGGACAATTGTTTTGGTATCTGCATCAGACGGGGTACCAGCGAGCCAAAATAAGACCCAGGAACTGAGTGATGTTAATATCCAGGGTCATAATTATGGAGCGTCTTCCTCCCTTAATTTTTTGGTAGAAAATAGAAGTCATCACATCAATAATCTGTTTTCTGTAGTGGGGAAGAACAGAGAGGCAGCAGTGACTCCTGAAATACAACAGCTTTTTGGCAAGGTGGAAGAAGCTTATTTACAAAGAGACTTCAGTTTTCTTTAATTCATTCAACCTGCAAAGATATATAGAACTCCACATTACACCTCGGGGTCTCTGAGCTGTAAAGAGTCCATCATCTCCTTTTAATTTAGAGGATGAGGAAGACACATTTTCATACAAGGTGGATTGCTGCTGCCCACAAATGTAGCCTTAAGTGGGTCAGTATCTTAATAGAGAGGGACGACCTTAAGAGACGAATGTTAATTTTGAAAACAAAGGAGATGTGCCAAAAGATTGTGCAAAAATTGAATAATGCCATGCTTGAGAATTTCCTATTTGGGGTAAATGATAAACTGGCTGGGTATGAAAAAGAATTAATTGAAAGAAAAAAGGACAAGTTGCAGAGAGACATTAGAGATTATGAACGTAATCAGACGTTCGTAATCTCCACCAATCAGCAGAGATAACATCAACGAGTGAGGTTTCAACAAGGAGTAAGAAGAAACACTAAAGGTTATGTTGGCGGGGAGTGAATCCTCGTTTGGTAATGGAGAAAGTGAGGAAGAAAATCATTTTCCAGGGTTAAAGGAGGCAGCAAATCCTGGTTATATGTCAAGAACTTTTCGTGAATCAGGCAAGAACAACAAGAAAAGATCCAAGAACTATTACTATGGACATGACAGTAATGGGGAACAGTACTCCAGTTCTCGGACAATTAAAGGCAAGTGGTATTAGAACAAATGATAGTAGTCAAGATAATTATTTGGTAAACTTGTCTAGCTGTACACTGTCTACAGTAGAGTTGGCAGTGTTAAATAAGGGTTTGAAATTCATTCCCATGGCTTTACCACAGTGTTGTGAACTAAAATGTGAAATATTTAAATTTGTTAGAAAATTGTATTTAAGGTCATATTTTGCACAATATGTGGAGACATTTCATAAAGAAAGTACAGGACGTGATATCAGTTTTCAATCATGTGTTTCGGATTTTGAAATGGATGCATATTGTAAGTTAAATACGGAAAATATAACATATGAAAGTGAATGTATGCCTGTATGCAAGGATGATAGTATTCATTAGTTTTCTAATATATTGCAGTTTTCTGTTGACAAGGAATGTGAACATGTGAATAAAAACAGACATGGTATAAAATACAATTTAAGTAAGGAGGAGTGGTTAAATTTGCAAAAATTAAGTCAAAATAGGGAACTGATTTTCAAGCCATCTGACAAAGGGGGTAAACTAGTGGCACTCCATTATACTCAGTATTTAAACATTTGCAATACTCATTTGAGAAATAAGGTGTGCATGCACTAGTGTGGATGGATAGTTATTTAGAAGCAGTAGCAATGTACAAGGAACTATTGATTAAGGAGCTGAGACTTCAATATTTCTCTTATGAGGATGTTCACAAAAGATTTGCAGTGAAGGATAACACCATGACTTTTTTTTTTTGTGTTCCTAAAATTCACAAGAGTGTAGTGGTTCCACCAGATCGTCCTATAGTATCCGCTTATGGCTACTTCACACATAACTTGACACTTTGTCTTCATATGTATTTGAGGACAAAGGTAGAAAAGCTGTCCTCATATATCAAAGATTCTTTTGATTTTTTTAGACAAAATAAATATCAAGTGGATAAAGGGTATGTTCTTTCTAGTTCTGGATGTTGTTAGCCTTTACACAAATATTGAACACACATATGGCTTAGAAGCCTTGTTTTTCTTTTTAAAAGATACTTCTAAGACACATTATATTTTGGAATCGATGTATTTTTGTTTAAGACGCAATATTTTTGAGTTTAATGGAGAGCTGTTTAGGCAATTTTGGAGGACTGCAATGGGGGCTGGTTTTGCCCCCATGTATGCCAATCTCTTTATGGGTATGTTTGAAATTAAATATATTTACAATAATACTTTTTTTAAAAATCATGTATTAGAGTACTATAGATTTATTGATGATTTGATCTTTATTTGTGAACGGGGTGGGAGAATGTAGGAGAATTTGTTCAGGAAATACAGAATAATCATTATAATATAAAATTTGATGGGATTCAGAAAGTTACAAAAGTAGATTTCTTGGATATAACACTAACAGATATTAGCAATGATAGTATTCAAACAGGAATACATAGAAAGTTTGAGGGAAGTAGTCATATACTACATGGGGAAAGTTGTCACCCCCCCCCCCCACACACACACACACATTATTAGAGCCATTCCATATGGAGACTTTTTGAGAATAAAAAGATTGTGCAGTGAGAAGAAAGAATGTGATAGAGAAATAAATAAGGCAGCAAAAATTATAGGGTTTATGATAAAATGCAAGTGGAAGAAAGCAAGGCAAAAATGAAGAAGCAAAATATGGGCAAAAAGGTTAGAAATAATTCATACAGGCCAGTAAAAAATCAGGAAACACAGAAATTAATTTTTGTGACTAAATTTGCTGTTTTCTCTGAAACTTTAACTAAACTAGTTAAATACCATTGGGACATCTTAGAAAAAAAGTAAACATCTTAAAATAAAAGAAAATGAATTTCCTATGTTTTCTTACTGAAATGGTATTGTATCAAAGATTTTATTGTACATGGGAGGTTTCAGCCTCCATTAGATAAAAGATGTTTAGAAGTACCGATGCAGGGCACTTTTCCTTGTGGGAAGTGCAGCTGCTGTCAGTATGTCATACAAGGTTTTGATAAAATAAATGAAAAAAAAAACATTTTCTTGCATAGACACATATTCTTGTGATAGTATAGGAATTGTGTATGGATTGAGATGCCCCTGTGGAAAGGTGTATATAGGGAAAAGTAAGAGACGTTTTAGGGAAAGATTAAAAGAACATGTGAGAGAGAGAAGAAAAGGCAGGGGAGAAAACCCTGTGGCATCACACTTTAAGGAATTTCATTGTGGAAATATGCAAGATGTGTAGAAGCCGCAATTTTAGGACAGGTTAAACAATTGTATGATTTAGACATTAAGAAGAAGTTTTGGAAAATGGAATCTGTTTTAATTTTAAAGTTTAATACTTTAAGCCCGAAAGGGTTAAATATGGGATGTCACTGGAAATTTTCCTTTAAGAAAATAAGTGGTTAAATGTATTTAATTGAATAATTGCCTGAAAGTTGTAGTATATCAGGGCAAGAGCAGAGGGAAGAAGTATACTCTGTAAAGGCTGAAAAGCCGAGGCGCTAGAGGAGTTATATTGTTGTGTTGCTGTTTCCAGTATATACTATACAACTTATGCTACCAAGCTGTGTTTGTTCTGACAATTTTGGCAAAAAAAGTTTTATGGTGTTATATAAAGGTCGTTTCGATAACCTGGGAAGGTTATTTTATGGTGTATTTCAGTGCTTTTAAAGTTTCATTTTGTGCAGAGACTGTATCTGATTCAGACGTTTGGTTTTTATTAAACATCTTAAGATGGTAATCACTGGCCTCTTCCTTTTGTGGTTAATTTTATTTATTTTGCATTTATTTTATTTATATTTGTATACTGGGGTAGAGTACCGATCTCCATGGAACTTTTTCAGATTCAGCCCAGCAGCACTGTTTGGTTAAGTGATTTGCTGAGAGTCACACAAGCAGTGAAGGCAGAGGGAATTAAACCACAGACCCCAGAAAACCGCTTGCTTTTGATAGTTCTTGTACCTCTGCGACAACTGCCAGACAGATGACTTTTTGATAATACAGTGCTGTTAGAAACAAAGTTATTGGTATGTTTTATATCCATTTTTCACAGTCAGCCACCTAAAAGCTTTGGCTGCATATTTTTGTAAAACAGCTTTATTAAATTATCTGTTAAGACAAAACATATGAATTTGTTTTTTTTTTTCATTTACATACATTATACATTGCTCATGTTTTCTTTGTGTAACAACGGTCATTCAGTTCAACATTACATAAATTGTTTGATTCTTCGATTCCCTTAAACCTCACTCCTCCTACTGAATATTATTGTAATGCTCCCACAAATTCCATGTATTTCTGTGCAATTTGCTGTTTCACCTTTGTTAAGATTCCACTTCCAGTTCTTTTATCTCTTACAATATTCAAGCTACATGGAATTCTTGAGTAGACTCTGTCTTCTTTGACTGGTTTAGTAATTTGATTAATGATGCTTTTAATGTGCTGCAAAAAGTTTGAATGTTTTATGTCTGAAAATGTGTGTGTGTGTGTGTGTGTGTGTGTGTGTGTGTGTGTGTGTCTGAGGTGCCACTGCTTGTATTACTTTGGTTATTCATTGTAGGTCATGAGAGTAAGGTTAGAAATAGAAATATATTCATTTGTTACCCTCCCCCCATACACACTCAAGCACAAAGTGCTACTCTTGCACAACACATTCATTTGAACAGTTTATTAAATTTTTTTTTTCTGCATTTTCAGTAATACTTTTTATTGCAGTTCCTGTTTGAGACTAACATTAGGATATTTTGTAGGTATGGAGCATTTCCCAAGACTATAAGTATAAATAGTATCATGTACACCTACTGTAGATTTCTAATAGAGGAACATATCCAAAAATCACACACCTCTCTAGCTAAATGAAAAACTCTTGCAGCACAATTATTTAGTCTTTGCTAAATAGACAATGAAACACAAACAATCTTGGCAATCTGAATCTGCACAGTAATAATTCAGTTATGTAACTGAAGGATGTCAGCAGCAGAGAACTTTCCAAAGTCTTTTGTTCTGGTGGCCTTTTCATTGTTCTCAGAAGCACATTTAGAATTTCCTTGGAATTTTTTGCTAATGTGCATATTTTTTAGTGTGATATTCTGATTCAAAGTTTCTATAAAAAACATGGAATCTATGTTAGGGCTTAAAGTCTGTCTGTGACTTCATAACATGTGACAGAGGATCCAGAATGATGATGATTTATTCCAAGGTGTTGCACTTCATACTAGCAAAAGATCTTTTTTCTTTGGGCACACTGAATAATTTTCAAGGACTATATGAAAACAAACATTTAGAAAAACAAGTGCTTATCAAAGGAGTATGGCTTATCTAATGTGGCTCAATTGTGCCTGCTGATATTCATTTGAAAAATTATTTGTGTTACTTCTTTATTTGCAAAAAGTGTACTTTTTTGACAATGTAAAAGGGCATTGCAAGGACAACATGAATTATTATGCCCTGTGTCCTAAACTAAGTTCTGTATTACTGACTTGAACAAATTATCACAAACATTGGCTAGTTTTATTGGCAGTAGTGTCAAAATGTAAAAGTCTTTTGAGATCATTAATGAGCTTAATTTCTTTTGCAAATGTACCATATTGCATAGGTACTGGTCAGGTTTTTCTTCAGTTTTATATAGTTATGGACTTTTTTGATGGCACTTGGATTAAAACTTGAGTTCCTTCATTTTCTTCTGTACTACTTCATGAATTTGCAGTTTCAGGTGTATACAGTAAGCTTTTGTCAGAGTAATAATGACATAACCCAAGCTTGGTTGCCCAAAAAATACTCAAAATATAATTATCTTTTGGTAGTAACTAGTCCTTATTTCTGAACATGCTGCAACATTGCTTTATTCCACATTAGATGCCATCATGAATCTTTCATGATGCTATGATTCTACTAGCCTCATTTTGATCAAGTATATTTCTAAAATATAATTTGTAGCTGGGTAACCAAAGCAAGTAGTCTTTTCAAGAGTAATCTTCTCTCAATATTGTTTTTTTTCTAGAAACAGTATATAGAACAATATAGAAAAATAGCTGGACATTAATAGAACTGCCTCAGTATTTTGCATTTCTTAAAAACATTCACTTAGGTCAGAAATGTTTTATAGCTAAAGAAACCATTTTATTTTCTTTGTTTGTACAGGGGAAGAGATGAACCATTTCCCAAACAAAAAAGACGAGTCTGTAACTGAAAAAAATGTGATCGTCAATCTACATTTTAAATTACATGAACCAGTTGGCCAAGTTCCTGATGCTGTACAGCAGCTGAATGAATCTGCAGAAGATCCAAAATGTGTTCATAGTGCTGCTATTTCCAGTAGTAGTTGCACAGATGATATGGGCTCTTCTAAAATAACAAAGCAAGAATACTTTTCGAATCTTTCTGATCAAATGGATCCTGCTGGTTGTGTTGTGGTAGGTAGAGATCCAAGTATGTTCGCACAGTTGGAGCACAGTAATACTGCCCTAAACAAAACTAATGCTTCTGCAGTAGCAACTCAACCTACAGATTGCAACCAATTGACAAGCACTGCCAGTCAAAGTCAGAGGTGAGTTCTGTTGTAAGTGGAAGTTTCCAGATTTCCCATCTTACACATGTATAGATGAGAAAATGTATAAGCAACTTCACATATTTCTCCCTGTTTTTTGTGCCACTTAACAAATTAAATTTTCATTTTGGTTTTAGTTCAATATACCAGTTGGACACTGAGAAGGACTTGTCTGGATAGTTACTTACTGGTGATCTCTATAGCCATCTATGCACATTTATAATTTTGGATAACAGGACTACATTAACGCACACAACTAGCTGTGATGTAGGCCATATATACGTTTCCAGCATAGTGTACCATTTTTAGTGCAGATGCAGATTCTGTAAACTCTCGAGTCATACTGTGCTCTGAATTGAGTCTAGGCATCTGTCATGCTGTGCCTGTGTTCAGCTTATATTGCAGGCTGTTTGCACTCTCCTAAAATTTCTTCAGAGCTATAAATGCTAAGTCTTACCTCTAGTTTTATACATTACTCAGACCATTCTGGCAATAACACTAGATATCCAGGCTAAACTGAAATGTTAAGCATTTTACTTGGAGTATGAGCAGATTTAAAGTAACTTGCAACAGACTAAGTAACCAGAAGCACAAAACAGCAGGAGATCTAGCCATTCCAGACCATACTTGGCTGATTACCCAACTGTGACTATAGGTAATACGGTTGTAGTAGGGAAAAAGTACAGTTTTGTACCTACCATAAATGTAGATGTTCGAAGATCCACATTGCTGCAGTCCTAACACTTGGGTAGTCCGCTGTCCCTCGGTCGGCCCGAATATCAGAGTATAAGGCTGACGTCGGTCAAGGCGCATTTGACTGACATCAGAACGTCAGGGTACAAATGCGCATGACCGACGTCATATCCTCAGTCTTTTCTTGCCCCAGATGTCAGAAGACCCTAAAAAGAAAGGTCAAAACCCATAGACAACAACTAAACAACCAACCAGCCTAACACCAAAAATATGTACAATATATACAATATACACAATATACCTCAGAAAGATAACCCAACCCACACAACCACCTCAAACTACAGAGGGGAAGGAGGGAGGGTGACTGCAGCAATGTGGATCTTCGAACATCTACATTTATGGTAGGTACAAAACTGTACTATGTTCTTCATCTCACATTGCTGCAGTCCTAACACTTGGGTAGAATCCCAAAGCAGAGGTAAGGGAGGATGGCTAAACTATAATGAAGCAGGAGCTGCCAAAATGCCCTGCAACACAGCAGTGGCAAAACCAGCCCTGGATTTAGAGTACAATGGAAGGTGGTAATGCCTAGAGAAGGTATGCACTGAACTCCAAGTGGCTGCCTCCAAAATATCCTTAGTTGCCATCCCCCTCAGAAAAGCTGTTGAAGTGGCAGTAGCCCTAGTGGAATGAGGCCTAATCCCAGCTGGAATCTCTTTGCCATGATGGGAATAACAGAAAGCAATGCAAAATCCAATCCACTTAGAAATAGTTTGTTTTGACACGGGCTTGCCCTGAGAGCACAAAGCAAAAGAAACTAATAACTGCTGAGATTGTCTGAACCCTTTAGTTCTGTCCAAATAATATCGCAACTGCCTGTGTACATCTAAAGTGTGCAAAATCTTTTCCCTTTATTTTGGGGATTTGCATAAAAAGTAGGCAAATGAATAGTTTGGTTTAAAGCCACACTAGAAACCACTTTAGGCATAAAGGAAGGATTAGTACGTAAAGATACCCTATCCTTATGGAAAATTAAGAAAGGCTCAACTGCCATAAGGGCCTGCAATTCAGAAACCCTTCTTGCAGAGGTAATGGCCAACAAAAAGCAGTCTTCCATGACAAATATTTCAACTCAGCAGTAGCTGCAGGCTCAAAAGGTTGTAGAGTGAGTTTCTCCAACACAAAATTGAGATCCCAAGCAGGAGTAGGAGCTTCGTGGGGTCTTACATTCTTTGCCCCTCTAAGAAATTGCTTGAACAAAGGATGAGAAAACAATGGTGGGTCACAGTCATAGTGAGCTGAAATTGCTGCAGCATGAATCTTAATAGAAGAGAAGGACAAACCTTTGTCTAACAACTCAGTAAGATATTGAAGAGCCACACTTAAATCAGGCTCAGAAACATCCAAATCCTTAGCTGCACTCCAAAAAAATCTCTTCCATTTATCTGCGTACACTTTCCTTGTACTAGGCCTTCTAGCTTCCAAAATCACATTCAAAACTTGTTGTGGAAGTTGAGACCCTCTATGGTTTAAAACAGAATATGCCAGGCTGTTAGGTGAAGAGAGTGAAGTTTGACATTGAGCAAATGACTGTCCTCCTGGGACAACAGATGTGGAATCAAAGGCAAAGGCCATGGAGGCTTCCGTACTAGACTTCTCAGTAATGGGTACCAGTGCTGTCGAGGCCAATCTGGAGCTATTAAAATCATCCTTGGCTTGTCCTGTCTGACCTTCAGAAGTACCTTTGGGAGGAGAGGCAGAGGTGGAAAGGCATACACATGAAGATTTTTCCAACTGAAAGAAAGAGCATCCACTTTCCAAGCTGTGGGATGAAACCTCTTTGTGCAAAACTTTGGCAGCTGGTGGTTTAGTGGAGAAGCGAACAGATCTATGTCTGGAGTTCCCCAGGACACTGTCAATTTCTGAAATACATGAAGATCCAGTTTCCACTCGTGGGGATCCATGATTTGTCTGCTTAACACATCTGCTAAGGAGTTCTGTGCTCCGGCAGAAACCTTGCCTGAAGACTTAGTTGTAAACTGAGAGCAGTCTCCCACAAAATCATTGCTTGCCTGCATAGAGGATAAGAATGTGTTCCCCCTTGCTTGTTGATGTACCACATGACAGTTGTGTTGTCTGTTAGAATCAACACCTGCCCTGGAAGAAGTAAATCCTTGAAAGCTATTAATGCAAACTGGACTGCTAACATCTCCTTCAAGTTGATATGTAGATGCTGTAGTCTGACAGGCCACTTGTCTTGTATCCACTTTCTGTTTAGATGAGCTCCCCAAGCTTTGTCCGAGGCATGTGTCGTTAAAATTTGACTCGCCTCTGGCCGGGTCACAGAGAGTCCCTTGTTTAGGTGACATTCCTGAGCCCACCACAAAAATTCCTTTTGAATGCAAGGTATTATTGGAATGACAGTGTCCAGATCCTGGCAGTGCTGTGTCCATACATTTTTGAGATACCATTGCAACTTCCTCATATGCAGTTTGGCATTGGGAAGCACCAGAATACAAGATGCCATGAACCCTAAGGCTTGAAGGACTGTCCTTGCAGTCAGCCCGGACTGAAGAGATAGATGATGGAAGTAAAGGGAAAGATTCTTTTGTTTGTCCGGGGTTAGAAAGGCCATCTGGGATGCTGTATTCAGTCTTACACCCAGAAAGCACATGTCTTGAGAGGGTACTAGACTGGACTTTATTTCGTTCACAGAATACCCCAGGCATCTTAGCACTGCTATCACATATTCCAAATGACGAAGAAGATCGTCCCTTCCTTGAGCCAGAATCAGGCAATCGTCCAAATAAGGATAGATTTGAATTCCTTTCAGCCTGAAGAAAGCTATCACTGGAGCCAGAACTTTCGTAAATACTCTGGGCAGTAGATAAGCCAAAGGGCAATGCAGAGAACTGATAGTGAGAAGTCCCAGTCCGAAAACGCAGATACTTCCTGCAACTTAGCCTGATAGGAACATGAAGGTAAGCCTCCTTGAGATCCAAAGTTACCATCCAGTGATCCCTGCCCAGCAGAGGTAAAAGCTGTTGTAACGTCAACATTTTGAACTTGGGAATGTCCAGATAAGTGTTGAGGATAGATAAATCCAAAATTGGTCTCCACGTGTTCCCCTTTTTTGGTACAAGGAACAGGCGAGAATAAAATCCTAGGCCTCTTTCTGGCATAGGAACCAGCTGTATGGCCCCTATTTGGAGTAACAGAGAAATTTGCTTGTGAGCCTCTATTCTTTGTTGAGGAGGAATGTCTGGCATGCCTTTGAAAGGAGGCAAGGTATGGAAATAAAACCTGTAACCATGATGTATGATATCCAATACCCATCTGTCTTGGGTAATCAAACTCCAATTTTCTTTGAAAAGTGCCAACCTTCCTCCCAAAGGTGCTGCCAGGCGAGAAGGTTCTGGCAGCTGAAAAGGTAGGTCATTGGGTCTGTTTACGAAAGGACTGACCCCTGCCCTCACCCGAAGACTGTGCAGGAGAACTCCCTGTTCTAGGCCTGAAAGAGCCCTGACCTCTGCCCCTGCCACGTCTAGATCTACCCCTAGACTGGGAATCATAAGAAGGATACGTCCACCCCTTAGTAGGCCAATTTCTACTAAACTTAGGAGGCTGAACCTGCAAAAAATCTTTAACAGTCTGCATAGACTTAGCCTTGTCTTCCATTTTCTTTAAAACCGTCTCAACAGGAGAACCAAACAAGACATCAGATTGCAAAGGGGCATCCAAAATCCTAGTTTTAACATGGTCAGATAAATTTTGATCCCTCAGCCAGGCATGCCTAAGAACTGACCCAGTGGCAGCCACCCTAGACGAGGCCTGTACAGCATCAAAACCACATTGCAAAGAATGCTTACCCACCTGTTCAGAAACATGCACTAAATCTTGTAACTCTTTACAATCAATACCTTCCGCCAAAGCATCAACCTTAGATTTCAACTGTGAAAGGAGATAATTTTGATATTTCAACATGTGAAACTGGCAATTCAAAGCTCTCATGGCAAGAGTGGAAGAAGTATAAACTTTCTTTCCCCATCTATCCAAGGCCCTGGCCTCTTTATCTGCAGGAACCGGATTCTTGACAACAGAAGCCTTAACACCCTTAGGCCCCTGGCTAACAGTTTCTGGGTCTGCCCTAGGACTCTTAAAAAGATACTTATGAGCTTCAGGTACCCTGTAATACCTATCTGGTTTAACAGGAGCAGGAGGCAAAGAATCAGGATTAAGAGAAGCCTCCGCAAACACATCTTCCACCACATTCAGAACAGGAGGTATAGCCAAAGGCCTATGCTGGGGTAAAACAAAATTCCCTAAGCCTTTTCCTGGAATCAGAGAAGTCCTGACCTTCCCATTTAAAATGCTCTCTCATGGAGTGAAGGGTCTCTGAAAAGAAAAATCCTCAGGAGGAGAAGCAGAAGGAGTAGAATCATCCACATCAGAATCAGAATAATGAGAATACTCCTGCAAGTCTTCAGCCGAAGGCTCAGACACATCCGAAGCCTGCTCATAATCCCCCAACACTGGTTCCATCCTAGGCCTCTTATCAGGAGGGGGCATAGAGCCCCTAATTAAAGTAATTAAATCTTCTGCCATTTTAAGCATGTGCTTCTTGGGCACAGAACCTGAAGAACTAGGAGTGACACCCACAGAAGCTAAACTAGACCTGCCTCTAGGAGAAGCCTTGGAAGCAGAAAGAGAGGGCCTAGACCCCTTAGGAAGGGAGGGGAGTACAGTTATCTGAGAAGCCCCTACACCCTGACCTGCCTCCTGGGAGGCCACATCCTGTAAAATCAAAGTTTCTCCCTGGGAATCCAGAAAGGCCTCCGTCGGAACCACCGGTTCCACTGACGCCTCTAAAGAACCGGCGTCCGGTTCGGACGACTCCTCTAACCTAGGTTTAACTGCCTTGTCCTTGCGCTTCTTTGAGGAAGCGGCCGGAGCATCCGACGGCATATTGTAATTGCACCGCTTCCCAAAGACCAACCTGGCACAATCCAACCTTCGCTTTATAGTGCGTTTATTGAACCTAGCACAAAAGCGACACCCAACAACGTCGTGCTCAGGTCCCAAACAAGGTATACACAAATTATGGTAATCCCTATGCGGTATCTGTTTCCCACAAGAAATACAGTTATTCACTTTTTCTGACATCCGGTAAACCACTGAGGCAAGAAAAAAACAAAATATTCCCCAACGGGGTACTTAACCAACTCTGACTTCGGTCTGAAACTCCGAATTCGAAAAATTTCAGAACGGCACTTGCAACACTGCTTCTGCATCGGACCATGCGGCAAAAAAGACTGAGGATATGACGTCGGTCATGCGCATTTGTACCCTGACGTTCTGATGTCAGTCAAATGCGCCTTGACCGACGTCAGCCTTATACTCTGATATTCGGGCCGACCGAGGGACAGCGGACTACCCAAGTGTTAGGACTGCAGCAATGTGAGATGAAGAACATCGGACAATACTTGTGTTTGGAAAACAGCAGAATTGGTCTCTCCCATCTCGTAAAAGCTCTGGGATATCCTCTCATTTTATGAAGGAAGTCTGGCTGTCAACCTGCTGTTCCATTTATTTCATTTTCATTAGTACTCCTCGTAGCTTTGAAACAAAGTAAAGCAATAATACTGAGCTTCTGATAGCTTCTTTGTGTTCCAAATACACAGTATCACTGCTCAGTAATGGTACGCAGTATTACTGGTTTTCTTCTCTCTGTATTTGAAGGGTAAATGTTCCAAAGTATAGGTTAAAATAGCCATATGTTCTTTGAATAACTGATTGGTCAAAATGCCACTAAGTCTACCGAAGCATTCACAGAAAGATGAGAATGTTTCATTTTACATCAAGGCAGGGAGTTTCTACATACATGCTCTTGCACAGAGTATCTTTCCTTTGTGAATCCAGAGAAGACTAAATATCATTCATATAATTCTGTGTTGTTACAAGGTCTTGTTGGTTTCAAATCATAATTTTTGCCGTTCCCCCAAATGTCAATAAGACCAAAAGTTAGCTTATAACTTATGGTCAGTTATGTGCTGGGTATGCTTTGATCATAAATACCTGGTTTATGTATTTTTATGCCTCCCTGATAAGGTCACGTTTACTTGGAACCCTTTGAGGAGTGAGAAATTGGGAGAGGGTTTTTAAGTTCATATATTCTGGTTCTGTTATCTTTTGTATAATTATAAGATTTAAGCCAGGTTATTAGCATCTTCCCATAAGCCAGGCAGTGTGTTACTAAATAGTTTCTGTAATATAAATGGCTGGGATACAACTGAAATCTGGCATTTTGTTTTTGTCATTGAAACAAAGCACTGGAACCAGTTGAGT
The DNA here is from genome assembly GCF_019279795.1 of Protopterus annectens. Taxonomy (NCBI): domain Eukaryota; kingdom Metazoa; phylum Chordata; order Ceratodontiformes; family Protopteridae; genus Protopterus; species Protopterus annectens. The sequence goes on along the minus strand of NC_056737.1, from coordinate 537,350,465 downwards.
TGAAATACCTATTTCAACTCAACTGTCGTTGTTCTTGGACATTTTGTTTTTGTCATCCTGCTAAAGTGCTGTCAAATTATTGTTGATATCTCTTCTCTTTTTTTCATCTGACTGATGATTAGAAGTACAGAAAAATATTTATCATGTGGGATTTGTGATCATGAGACTTATGAAACTGCATTTTGACAAGATCTTTGATTGCCTAATAGAATTCAATGGATTTGGCTTTACTGAGCCTGATTAAAGCAAATGCTTATAGATTGAGCTGACAAGGTATTTGATTGACACCTGTAATTCTTTCCTGCTTTATCCATTAGTACAGTCATTTAGACCATCATCGGGCTATTTTTTTCTCCCCACTTTAGACTGAGGCTTGTAACTTTGTTGTAATTGCTTTGTTGCAGTTTTCTTAATTTCTCAGTGAATTAAGAGCTCTCCTCTGAAGTGCATTCCTGTCTAGATTTTGTCTAGTTTCTCAATTTCATGTAAAACTGTTAATTAACTTTGTATTGTTAAGAGTAAAACACAGAGTGTGATTTTTTTCTTTGTGCACATGCCTGTCAAAAATAATTATTTATGAATGTGAAATGAATTACCGAAAACCTGTAGAAGTTGCTTGGTCTGATGCATCTGACAGTGGAGTTTGTTGGAAAAAGATTATTCACTTTAAGTATTGATTGGACTAGTCATAATATTTTATGCCAGGCACATGGTAAATAGTGGATGTTAATCTGCTGAAAAGACCAGCAAGCTTAAAGCCATAAGCTGACTGATAAGTTTTCAAACAAAAGCTTAAATTACACCTAGTTGAAATGCTGTAGAACACTGGATAAAGCCTACTGTTAGGGTATCTCTTTCTCTCTCTCTCTCTCTCTCTTTCTCTGTTATCTAACCTACAAACCATTACCAATAAATGTTCACCCTGATCTGAAGTTACACTTGCCAGTGCACTCATTTGTATGGATTGTTTCTGGCAGTATATTTGATTTGTAAACATCAGCTATTTATTAATGTAGTCTACTCAAATACGTCTGCTGTCATACTCTGCATTGTAAATATCAGGTACTGCTGCATGTGTACATGGCTTGTTTATCAGGCAAAAATGCTATATATATTATAAAGTTCAGTTACTTTATTGTGTTTTTTGCTCATGTGTTGCGTTTCTTCCGTGCTGTATTTGTTAAATACAAAGCTCTGGTGTTCATTGCTTTGTTAGATTTTTGCCATTTGTTTTTTTACTGTTATTGTTTTCTCACTTACGCTATATTTTTTTCTTGATGTATTTGTTATGATTCCATTGCAATTCTTGTGTTCATTTATATGATTTATTTGCTATTTGCTTTCTACTGTTGTTTTCTCAATTGTATTGCCTGTTGGTCTGGTTTGTGACTGAAAAGGCCCTCAGACGAGTCCACCTTCTCATTTAACTAACTGAAAGAATTAAGTATTTGAGAGTTTAGCCTCTCTACTGCAAGTGATGAGTTCTCTCTTTTATGTCTTTGTGGCTACAGAAATAAGTTTGGGTGCTACAAATAACCTAGCTTTTGGTTCTCATATATTTATTTTTATTTTCAAATAAAAATTATAATTCAAAAGCATGCTTTCCTCCCTCAGAACACTTTAGAGGGGCAGTTGTTGCATTATTATATTGATTGCATTAAGGATATAACTACTCTGAAGTAGATAGAACAGTGTTTGAATGTCTAGTGCCTTCTCGCTTCCATCCCACTTGTATAATAACAGGCTATGACAAGCCAGTCTGTAGCCTGTCAGTGCAAGTTAAACACTGATGCTGGTTGCTTACAGCCGCCAGTGCTAATGCTTACCTGGCTGTCTGTAGTAATTTGACCTGAAACGACCAATGGAGACAGATATTTCTAGTCTTCAAGGATGGTTTTTACTTTTATGCTCCTGAAAAATAAAAATACTGGCAAAACAACAGATACATCTGTGAGCACTGTTAGCAACACACACTACCATCAACAACCATTGATGCAGTTTTATTTCTTTTTTATGATTACTCCATTCTGGGTAGGCGTAGTAGTGTGTCTAATAATGTAACAATTTAAAATGCATTACTTTGGCCATTATTTCTTTCTTGATGATGGCAAATGTCTGACAGTGAATGGGTTATTGGGTTGAAGTTTGAGAGGCAAGCTTTGTGAAGAAGGTAAAGGGACACTACTTGATCACTGCTAAACTATTGTTGCTATGGCATGACAGATGTTCATGAGTATCAGCAGCATGCTGATATAAATTGCTGTGGTCGTTATTTCTTTAAATATTTTTCTTTAATTTATGATCAAAGTTGTTCTTGGGCAAGCCATCACAATGTGATAATTTTTGCATTGGGAAATAGAGACATTGACTGTGTTTGAAAGCAGATGAATACAGGGGCTGCTCGTGCTATTGGACTGCAGGACTACAGCCCCCCTCCCCAGTTGTAAAAAGAAAAGAAAACAACTCCACGCATGCATGCAGGAATCCGGACTGGTGAAACAGCAGTCCGGATTAGAAAGAAGGCATTAGACTATAGAGATGTGCGCTGGGACCTGTATTGCAAAAAGCTGAGGAAGGGATTTTGAAGCTATCCAAACTCAGGTATTGCAGTGTGTATGTGTGTAAAATGCCCCAGTTAAGTATACCTGGTGGCTAGAGAAAACTCAGACTCAAACCTTGTACCTTGTGTGCAGGTAGCAAGAGGGTGAATTTGCTACCCACCACCACTTGTGACAAAGCTATTCAGATTTTTGCCTCATATTTTTGTTTGGTTCTATTCCTCATAAAATCTGTGGTTTTCTGGATTTTGAATTCACTAAATAATGACAGGCATTTGAATTTCAGACTTCGTATTCTTCAGAAAGTACATGGTAACATAAAACGTTTTATTCTTGCAATTTTCTAAGTTTATAAGATCAATATTTGAAATTTGTTCCTGTTTTTGGGGGCTGTATTCCCTCATTATTGGCTTTGTCTGAGTTTTTTGTGCTAAGAGGTTTAGAGCCGAATTCAATGAATAAGTTTGGAGGCTGTATTCCCCCATTATTGGCTTTGTCCAGGTGTTTTGTGCTAAGAGGTTGAGAGCTATGGTGAGAACTGAATTCACTGACTGTATTCCCCCATTATTAGCTTTGTCCAGGTGTTTTGTGCTAAGAGGTTGAGAGCTATCATGAGAACTGAATTCACTAAATGATAGCCATTTAAGTTTCAGTCTTCCTGTCTTTCATGAAATAGCTAATGTGGCATAGTGGTATGTTGCTCTGACTGTAGTGCACTGGGTCCTGGGGCCAAGACTTGGTAGTGAAATGCATGGTGGTAACACAGCATTTTATTCTAGCAATTTTCCAAGATTACACAAACAATGTTTAAAATGTGTCCCTGGTTTTTGGGCTTGTGCCCCCCCCCCCATAAATTTTGGCTTTTTCCAGATTTCTTGTGCTACAAAGTTGAGAGATACAGTTGAGTGTCAAGTTGATTTTACAAGGAATTGAGAGCTTCAGGGGAAGAGAAGTTTAGTGCTGCTTGCTTTGTTAATAGCACAACAGGTGGTAGTATACTTGCTTTTGATGCAGAAGGCTGTGGGTTCTACTCCCACAGTATGTAGATGCATTGGTGATACTGTACTTTTAAAGGGGGTGGATGCTGCAGACCTGAGAATGTCCTCTTTGGTGGAGATACCTAGTAACCTATTATCAATTTGTCATCCATTTCCTATTGCAATATTACTAGCTTAGCATTTTTTTAATGTAACATAGGCAATTTATTCCTCAAGGGCAACAGGCACTTTATTTGTAGATGAAACAATGTAATATAAAGTTGTGTGCTAGCAGCAACCACTTTATTAGTTACAGATCTCTTTAATGTGGAATTATTTAGATGACTTTTACTTCTGCAGAGACTGCATACTTACTGATACTGGTGGATTTTAGAAGTTTGACTAGACTTTTGTGATGGAAATGTTCTGAATTGGGCAGTTTTGTCATTATTGGTGCATGCATTTTGTTTCTTTGTTTACTGGAAAAATGTTCAAAACAATAAATTTAAAATACCCTCTAACAACTGTACTGTATTATACAAGGAATATAATTTAATACAGTCCGGAATGTGCATCAAAGAACATATGTATGTTTCGTGTGCAAGGGGCCTATGATTTGAAAACATCCCAAGTTAATCTTTATCTGCCAGTGGCCAGATGTATTTTCTTTGAATGTGGGTTTCAATGCTGTTTCAATGAATGCAAGTTCAAGGGCAGAGAGGTTTTAATGCTAAGTCTATTTTCATTGTGAGACTGCATTGCTTTGTTTAGCAGATGTCTATTAGTGTTTGTGTTGTAAAATAAGACCTTTAAATGAAATCCAAATCCTCATAGAAGTAAAGCAGTATGCACATAGCAGTGTTTATGGTAAATGGGGCGAAATAGCCAAGTAATTGGACATTGGAATGGCTGCAAGAGGAAGTCCCAATTCGACCATGATTTTATGAGGGAGGAAGGGTGGCAAATTCAAAGCCAGCCCCTGCTGAACTATATCTCTCAACTCTCCAGATTTTCACAGAATGAATAGATTTTTACTTCTTATTTTTGGTTTGTTCCTCATAAAATTTTTGTTTTTCTGGCAAATCATTTAGGAATGATGTCACTAAATAATGACAGACATTGAGTTTCAGACTTCATACCCTTCAGAAAAATGCATGCTAAAGCAAGATCTGGTGTTCTAGCAAAGGTCTAATTTTATACAAGAGCAATTTTTAGCACTGTTTGTATGTTCCCGCAATATATTTGGCCTTGTCAAGATTTCCTACGTTAAGCGGTACATGCAAATAAATCACTTTATAGAATTGGGTATATCCAAACCTCCCAACTACCCTTGATCTTGGCTGAAAATATTGCTTTCCCCCTAATAATTCCACTGCAAAATGGCAATTTTGGAAGAAAGAATGGAGGGTTTACAATTAATAAATAATTGTAATGATCAGAGTTGTACATTATTTTTATTTCAGAAAAGCATGCCGATTCTCTTATTTTGTCAGCTGCTCAAGTTTAACAGTACTAATATTAAAAAAGTGTCCCTTCTGTGAAAGGTTACCAACTATCTTGTGTGGCTATTTTATATTTTTGCATCACATTTTTGGTCTGTTTTACTTAAAATTGTGTTTTTCTGGCAAATTAGTGTCAAATCATTAAAGACTGAAGTTAGACAATAATGACAGACATTTGAGTTTCAGATTTCATACCCTTCAGAAATTCATAATAATGCAAGACCTACAATTCTATTATCTTTCTAAGTTTATAAGCGCAGTATTTAAATTTTTTCCTTATTTTTAGGCTTTGTCCCACTTCTGTTTATGGCTTTGTCCAGATTTCTTGCTTTGAGGTTGAGAGTTATGGCAAATATGTCAGGGCCATTACCGTCATCCAGAGACATTTTACATTGTGACATACTTGCTGCACCCCACTCCCCATGTAGTGACTCTGGATGAGTCCAAGCAAAGCAAGGAGCAGTTATGCAGTGTAAGTGTGCAGAGTATCACCCCATCCAAGGTAGACACAAGTAATACAGGGGCTTCTCATCTGTCCTTGATTTTGCAGAATGTTCTGTTTTCTATCATATTTTTATACTGTTGATTTATGCTTGTTATTATTCAGACAATGCATGTCGTTGCAGAGCCTGTTGCTCTGTGTTTAAGTAGCAGTGCTTTAATGACAATCAGGTAAGCTTGTCTGAGATTGTAAGATGCAAGTAAACTTTAATAAGCATACTGTTAAAGAATTACCAACATTGAAAACATTTTTGTTGTTGCCATGCAGAAAATATGTGCATAACTAGATAACATATAAGCCTTAGGTATTGAAATGTATAAAGGACATAGGATTACAGTATTTTCAGAAGCTCATTACATTTGTTGGAGACTTGCAGTCATCTTTGCTGGCTTTACCCATAAACTAAACAGAATGCCAATCTACCATGTGCAGTCCATAACCTGTGCACCTTTAAGCAATTTATCTTGGGCTTGTTTCTTGTTTGCTGTTCATTTTTTACTTTGATCATGGTTTCCCCATGAAACAAGTAGATAGTTGGCAGGCAGCAGATATTTTTTGGTTAAGAAACATTTTTACAAGTGGGGGTATCACAGAGATTGCTACTTTCAACATGTTACTTGATACTTTTATAAAACTGAATATAAATTAATTAGAACTGCAGTGCAAGGAGAAGTGGTTTGAGTTGAGTGCTGCTTGTTTTTTATACCTGATTTTGACTGGCATTCCAGTAATGTATTTAAAAAGTAATTTATTTTTTCATGCCTCACAACCTTTTTGTTTCTATCTAGATATTAAGTAAGCTGTCATATAGCAATTGCATTGAAATATTTTTTCTTCTACACTTCATTTTGTCTTGATTGGACTCTCATAATGACGGCTTGGCACCCAGGGCAGTATATTTAATTAAAGTCCCGGTTTTTGTGGTTTTGAGCATAGCCCTGCCCCTTCCTATTGGCCCCACCCATTCAACTGTCTCCTGCAGCCCTACTTTGATTTGATGTCACCAGCTGCCACTGGATGAATATTACTTAATCACCGCTAAACATTTGTATTTGTTTAAAATGCCTTGGGGAGGAGGGACTTTGCATATTTGTGAGAATAGTTACAATATGCTACCTTGTCCATAATTTCTTTTACATTGATTACAGTCAGTTTTGTTTGTAACAAATGGAATGTGATAAAGTGATAGGGAGCCGACTTCAGGCATTGCCTGTGTTTGGCAGCAGTACATTGAAATTGACTACACTGATCAGTTTTTCTTTCTTTTGGAGTATGCTTCAGAGAAGTAGGTAGCTGTGAGTGGGTAACGTGTAATGAAAGTAAATGGCGGTTTCATGAGCATTTGTTATCCAGTGCTCTGTATATCTGAGAATAGCATGAAAAATTTGATTGCAACCATTATTTTATTTTTTTCACTTCTGTTACATCCAGACATCATAGATGTACACTAAAAGTGGTTGTATTTACTGTATAGTGCAGTAGAGAGGCAGACTTTGTTTGAAGCCAGTTATTTGATAACTGCTAAAAGTGCTAATTGATGTGGTTGGTCTGGGACTGGCAGTGTATATATCTGAGAACAGCAATGAAGCATATTACATTGGTCATTATTAATTTCATATTCATTACTATCAAACTTAAGAGAAGCACACAGACGGTAGCTATCATTGGAAATGCAAGCTTCATACGAAACAAGAGGCATTTTTATGATCACTATTAAACAGTTGTTGAGAGGATGTATTGGGGAAATAGCAGTTATGTTTCAGGGAACAACAAGTTGAAGTACATTATTGTGGATGTTAGTCATTTACTTCCATCACAGACATGAGGAATATGCACAGACTGGCTATTTTGGGGAGGGATGGAAAAGTCAGGCTGTGTGTGATTGCATAGGGTAGTTAAACATAGTTAAGCAATCAATGAGAGGGGTAGTTTGTGTTTTTGGCAGCCATATGTTCAAATACTTTAGTCTGTCCTTTATTTCTGTTACTTTCATCACATTCAGACGTTAGTGGTATGCACAAGAAGTAGCTTTTTTCAAGAGTGAAGAGGCAAGCTGTGTGTGAAAGCAAGGTGAGTACATTTTCTTGATTGTCTTGTATATGAGGAGCAGTACATGTGTGATGTCAAGAATTGGAAGTAAATTACTCTAATCATTACTTCATTCACTTATGTCAAAGGTAAACAATGAATCTGTTTTTTTTCTGGGTTTAAAGTTTGTGTATAAAAGTAGCTAGCTACTGCCATCACTTGATCAAAGTTAAATATTTATTGATCTGACTTGTTAGGTGCACTGTGGATTAGAGTATGCCGCATGGAGTATTTCTGAATGAAAAAGCAGTCCATACAGTTTTTATTTGTAGAAAATGTGTGCGACTTATTCAGTGTTAGAGGAGATGTACCCCATCAGAAGGAAAAACCCATGTATTTAAGAAGCTGAAACTTAATAGCTGATATTGTCAGTTTTCATTCTGTGGTCAATAGATGAGTTCGGATCCGATCCCTCAGATCCAACTCAGCCATTGCTAAAGCCTGTGGTAACCAAGAACTCTCAAGCTCTCCCCTTACCCACAGTGCACCAACACCAATTACCTCAGATCTTGTTTGCCAGTTTCAGCAAAAGATGTGGTTTCCAATACTCTTGAGCGTTTTTTTGTCAGATAAGTGTTAATATTTCTTCAGTGCCTTATTCTGTTTTATTTTTGTTTATATATATTCTCCCTTACCTATTGCACTAGTTGATATCCTTCTGTTTTCCTGTACTTGTGTACCGATTGATAGTGTTGTTAGTATCTTTTCTGTAATTCTACAGTTTGGTGTAGTCCTTAATGCCATCATTAGTATTTCTCTTCTATTTCTATTTTTCTTTGTGTTATCTTGGTTAAAAAAAATGTTTGAGGTAGTGTTAACCTCAGAGTGTTTTCCTTCTCCTTTCCTTCTCTAATTTTGTGGTACAGTATGGCAAATAAAGGGCCACAGGAATTTAAAAAGTGTGCTGAGTATGGGCTTAAGCTGCCATTTTCAGATGCCCACACACTGTGTGTCTGCTGTTTAGGGCTACTTCACTTGCAGGAAGACTGTTCAATCTGCCATGGGTGCCTGATGATGCCATGGTCATAGCAGTGGCCCCAAAGAAGGAACTTGCCAAGGAAAGTTCCACTGTCCATCCCCCAACAGGGAGTCTCAGGGGATGGACAGATTCGGGAAGCATGTTTGTGCTTCAGTGACTTTCACTTTCAGGTCACTGAATTATTTGCCACATTTCACAAGACTTTAGAGGACTTTGATTAAGGATCTTTCAGATACCCTCTCAGGATCCGTCCCTGAAGAAGTTTAGTCATCTGTGGATTCTCAGTTTGTTACCCTACAATCCATCTCTAATTCTTCCATGAGGTTAGTTTCACATGTAGCTGAATTAACCTCAAGGACAGTGGATACAGGCATTTCCATTAAGAGGCATGCCTGGAGGCACTTGTGTAATTTTCTGGAGCCCCTCAAGTAATCGTTCATCAATGCCCTTTTTACAGTACATTTCTGTTTGGCTCCAAAGTTAAGGACATATTATCCATGTGTGAAAAAGATGGAAAGACCCTGTCTGCTGTGGGCATATGTTTTTCGACCCCTCAAAGATCATTTTCTAGGAATTACTAAGGTGGTAATAAGATGTGGTTAAAGAAGTCTCAGGATCCATTCCAGGGTACACATGGAGGAAGTTCCTCAAGAGGCACATGAGGGAACTCAAATGGGCAACGATGCCCCCATGGCAGAGGTGGCCCTCAAACCCAGGGCTCCAGAGAGTCTTCCTGTGGCAGATCCTACCAGTGCTCTAGAAAGGAGGCCCAATTGTCCACCTCTGGAGGCAATCAGGGGTCTATTATCTCTGCACAAGAGAGTCTGGCTAGAATTAACAAATTATCCTTGGGTGCAGAGGATTATATCAAGAGGATATATTATTATTCCATTTTCCCCTGCCTTCTCCAATGTCAAGAAAAATCCCCGATGTTCCACCCAGTCAAAGGGAACAAGTAGCAATTTAAATCCAAAGGCTGTTAGAAAAAAAGAGTCATCCAAGAGTTCCCGCCAGACCAGTTAGAATCTGGAACTTACTCAAGATTCTTTTTAATGCCAAAGAAAACAGAGGACTGGATATCAGTTTTGGATCTCAGCAACTTAAGTCAGTTTGGTGGACCAAGTTTCAGATGGTCGTGGTTCAGTCCATTCTCCTGTTTCTGAAAAAGGACTCTACTGGATGGGCTCCAAAGACCTTCAGGATATAAAAATGAACATATAAGCCAGAAGGTATTTATGCTTCCAGCTGGGAGCCATTCATTACCAGTTCAGAGTTCTGCCCTTTAATCTCACCACAGCCCCAAGGGTGTTTACTAAGTGCATGGCAGATGTTCTTCGTGTTTCACTATTGCAGTCATCACCTGTGGGGTTATCCTTGCTGGGTAGCCATGGTTGGCCTGAATACTAGAGTAAAGGGTTTCCCCCCTGTGTCGGCTGTTTGGTGTCTGAAGCTTACTTCAGGTCATCAGGGCTATAAAATGAGGCAGCCGATGCCATTACATCAGTTATTCTTGCCATGGAGCCTGAGGCAGAAGCAGTTCACGAGTGCATCAGGCACTTGTTGCCTGAATGAAAGAGTTACCATGTAAAGCTAATTATCCTGTTGGCGAACCTTTTCTTGTATTAAACCAATGTCAGAGAAAGTAAATAATTGTCTCTATTGTGGAAAACAGATCCCACACCGAGACTTTCATACCCTGTGTGTCACCTGCCTAGGCCTAGACCACGACTTCCCCGGATGTCGGTTCTATGCTCTGTTTAATGCTAGAACTATCTGGAGAAGGGCAGAAGTTGTAGCTTGACACTTCAGCGAGAGTATTTCTCACCACAAAATGGTATCAGTTAGTCAGGCTGCTGTTGAATTTCCAAAAAAGAAGAAAGATAAGGAAAAGGATAGGCCTCAGAGAGTTGGTGCCTCGGACGACTCTGATCCGAAATCAGCTAGCCTTCCACCCATTAGAGTAACTGAACTCATTGAAGCACCTTTGCAAACCCTGACGCCAGCTGAGGAAGCATTGCAGGCCTCTACCGAGATCTGTTTGGAGTCTGGTATGCTGCCAGGTCTATCTTCTCCTGCCGATATGTTGGCCTTCAGTCTTGCAGTTGGGTCTATGGCCGCATTGCAGGCACCGGCTTTTGTAGAGACCGTATCAACAACTGATGCCAGGCAGAGACTGATGATCATGCCGCCGGTTAAACTAACCATGCATAAGAACATTGAATCCACAAGGCCCAGGACCAAACCTACCCCTTAAAAGACCCCATCCCATTGTCCCAGCCACCTACTTCCTCCCTCTCAGCCTGCCACACAGTCACAGCAGCTGCTCAGAATGCCAGAGGTTTTAATCACTCTGATTAGAGGAAGCCAGCCTACCCAAGCCACCCCAGCCAAAAGGAAGAGGGACACTCCCCTGAGGCTCTTTCTGACCAGGAGTCAGAAGGGTCTGAACTAGAAATGTCACACACTGAAGAGCAGCCTTTTGCAGCATTTGAGGATTTTGATGCTGAGGACCCCATCCCTTCTGCCTCCCCGCCTGAGGACCTCTCTTTTGGGGAAACTTTAAATTCCCTCAGGGAACATTTTCAGTGGGAGGCCCAAGATTAGCCTCAGTCAAAGAAGAGACTGCGAGAGTTCATTGTCCTGCCACAGCACAAACCTCTGGCCATTCTCCCAATCCTGGATGTGGTGGAGGACATCTTCTTGGAATCTGGACTTACCCCAGACTCTCTGCCCCTGCCCCCAGGAAGCCAGACAGATATTACAGGGTGCAAGACACCCCCAAGTATCTCTTCAAATACTCTACAGCTGACCCAGATGTCATTACTCAGGGTCCAAAGGGGGCTAGGGCTAGCTCCTCTAAAAGCCCCATCCCCACTAATAAAGAGAACAGAGCCTTGGACAAACTAGAAAAAAAGGTCTACACTTCGGCTAACTTAGTCATTAGAGCTCTAAATTGTCAATTTCATATGCTTAAATTCCAACAAAATGTGCTAGAATTATTAAAACAGAAAATGTCCACCTTACCAGACATCAATACAACTAGAAAACTAGCAGAGCTTTTACTTTTTAGCTCACAGGTAGCCAAGCATTCCCTACATTGCGAGTTTGATGCCTTGGAAGCTTCTAGCAGGGCTGCACTATGGCTCAGTCATCAGAGGGTATGCCTGGTTAAGGGAACAACCTTTGCCTGACCAGGTAAAGTCCATGTTATTAGACACCCCTCTGGATAAGGACCAGCTGTTCGGACCTAAAGCCGGGGAGGTTATTAAGAAAATGGAAGAAAAGGCCAAGTCTATGCAGACTGTGAAGGATTTTCCGCAGGTACAGCCTCCCAGTTTCAGTAGGAACTTCCCCACAAAGCATTGTTCCTTTCTTACCTAAACAAAACCTGTGCAGAGGAAGGGACGCAGAGACAGGCCTTCTAGGCAGCAGTTACAAAGCCAAAAGAGATCCAGACAATGGACCACTACAATGCGTAGGCAAGGGAGTTCTAAGCCTACTCCCTTTTCCAAGGACTCGCAGTGACTCTCCCCTCCCCTCTGCCCCCCCCATCCCTCAAGAGAGACCAGGAGGAAATCTTTCCCTCTTCCTAGAGAATTGGCAAGCCATCACCTCAGCTCTATGGGTCATAAAAATTGGTACAGATTTTCTTTCAAGGAAAACCCCAGATATTAAGGTTTCCCCGATATACCAGCAAATCAGAGGGCAGAGGCAGTCCACCAGATCCAAAAGCCTTCTGCCCAAGGAGCAGTGGAACCTGTACAAAAGGAACAGGCTGGAAAAGGGTTTTATTCCAGACTGTTCCTGGTACCCAGAAAGGGCATCTGGCGCCCTATTCTCGACCTATCCACTGAATTTGCCCCTTCTGGTCCCAAAATTCAAAATGCTGACCCTACACAAGCTTTTGCCAATGCTAATACCACATGCCTGGCTAGTGACCCTAGATCTGAAGGATGCCAACCTTCATATCCCCATAAGGAAGTCCTATATGCTTCAGAGCAGGGTCTGAACACTTTCAGTTATCTGCTGTGCACTTTGGTTTATCTACTACTCCCAGAGTCTTTACCAAGTGCCTGGCCCCTGTCATTGCCTTTTGCAGACAGAAGGACACCAAGGAAAGACTCCTGCAGGACCTTACCTTTGTTCAGACTATACTAACCTTCCTGGGGTTCACAGTCAACCAGGAGAAGTCCCAAACTCACCCCTGAAAAAGATTAACCTTCCTGGGAGCTCTACTGGGCATATCAACACAAACAGCCTCCCTCCCTTTGGAGAAGTCGAGTTTTCTCCCCTCTTACTTTTCACAGCTGGCCTGCAGGGCCCACCTCACAGCAAGGAAATTCCTGCAGGCGCTGGGATACATGGCCTCCTGCATCCTGTTGGTACCACTAGCCCGACTGCACATGAAGAAACTACAATGGTACCTCAGGAATCTTTGGTGCCAACACTCAGTCACTGGAACACCAGCTTCCCCTGATTCCCTGCTTTAAAGAAGGGGAGCTCCTATGGTAGGCAGAGGCGTGTACCCTGAACAAGGGTCTACTCTTCATCACTCTTCCCCAGGACCAGACCATCACAACAGACACTTCAGACATGGCCTGGGGAGCACACTGAGGAAGTATGTGCACTCAGGGCATTTGGAAACAAGAGGTTCAGGGCCTCCACATCAAACTAAAAGAAATGCTGGTAGTACACAGGGCAATTCTAGCTTTCAAGAATCACTTGAGACTAGGAGTGCTATTAAACAAGACAGCACAACAGTAACGTGGTACATAAACAAGCAGGGGGGCACTCACTCCTACCCCCTGTGTCGCTTAGCTATGCAAATCTGGCAGTCCACCTCAAATCTTGGACTGCATCTGATAGCTCAGTATATCCCTGGGAAACAGAACACCCTGGCAGACCAGTTAAGCAGAAGCCTCCTGGATCCCCATGAGTGTCAGCTGCACAAGAGGACCTTTCTCAACATCAAGCAAAACTGGGGGAACCGGGCATAAACCTTTTCGCAACTGCAGAGAACCACGAGCTAACTAGGTTCTGCTCCAGAGAGTTCCATCCAGAAGCATGGAGGGTGGATGCCCTCTCCTTCCACTGGGGCAACCTGTCTGTGTACGCATTCCTTCCCTTCCCCTTGATTCCCATGGTACTTCTCAAGATCAGGGAGGAAGGGCCAAAGGCTATTCTCATTGTTTCAGACTGACCCAGACAGCACTGGTACCCCTTTCTCCTCAGTCTGGCCAAAGAGCCTGCCATTCACCTGCCTCTCACAGCAGACCTAACTCAGGAGAATGGGATGGTACTGCATCCAAGCCTCTCCACACTCGAGCTGTCCGCATGGCTTATATTGGGCGGCACAGTGGTGCAGCAGTTAACATTGTCACCTCACAGCAAGAGGTTCTCTGGTTTGATTCTCAGCTGGGGTGCCTTCTGTGTGGAGTTTGCATGTTCTCCCTGTGTTCGCGTGGGTTTCCTCCGGGTACTCCGGTTTCCTCCCACATTCCAAAGACATGCATTTGGAGCATTTCTCCCCGGGCCTCCGCTGAAAACAGGCTCTGTGGAACCTAGTCGGACATTCCCAGTCAACAAATGTTAAATAAATAAATTATATCCCAAAGGCGGATGACACTACAGCCTTAAGCAAGCAGGTTTTAAATATCATTAAGGAGGCCAGAAGGCCCAGCACCAGAAAATCCTACTCCACCAAATGGAAAAGATTCACTATCTGCTGCCACAGCAAGGTTGTTAACACCACCCATGCCAGTCTGACATTGGTTCTGGACTACCTGGCAGAGCTCCTAGAAAAGGGATTGTCATAGTCCTCCATCAAAATACATGCCTCAGCTATCTCTGCCTGTATCCAGGTGGATCAGCCCATATTTTCTCACCCCCTGTTAAACTAGTTGCTTAGGGGGGGTGGCCTACATCAGACCACCTAGAAGGCCACCTGCTCCAGTCTGGGATTTAAACTTTGTCCTGGAAAGTTGACTTTCCCTCCCCTTAAGCCAGCTGCTTCAGTGGACCTGAAGTAGCTTTCTTGGGAAACTGCCTTCTTGCTGGCCATCACCTCAGCCAGGAGAGTTTCTGAGCTTCAGGCCCTTATGGCCACTGAGCCCTTAATCATTTTCCATGCTGACAGGGTGCCACTTAGGACCAACCCTTCCATTATGCCTAAGGTGGTCTCGGATGTTACCCTCAATCAGGCCATCCGTCTCCCTGCCTTCTTTCTCAACCCGCATAATAAAGGGGAAAGAATTTTGCAAACACTGGATGTGCACAGACAATTGAGAGGTTACCTGGATAGGACCAAGTCATTCAAAAAATCTGACCAGCTACTGGTCTCATTCACTCTTGGGACAAAGGGGAAACCCATATCCAAATAGACCATTTCTAAATGGATCTCACATTGCATCTGTTTATGCTATTCCTTTCATGGAAATTGTCCTCCCAAGTCCATCAGCTCACATTCCACTAGGGCAGCCTCTACTTCCACTGTCTTCCTGAGCAGGGTTCCAACCAAGGATATTTTGGAAGCTGCTACCTGGGCATCCATCCACGCATTCACCAAGTGCTACCAGCTGGCTACATTCTCCAAAACCAGGGCAGGCTTTGCATCTGCAGTCCTGCAGGGCTTGCTGGCATCCTCTTGAAATGGTACAACCGTGGAGTTTTGCTCCTTCCCCCTCACCCTGGTTCTCAGCTTTGGGAATCTTCCCACAAGTGATGACTGCAACAGTGAAACACGAAGAACATAGTACAGTGTTGTGTACACTTACCATAAATGTAGATGTTCGAGTTTATTCACTGCTGCAGTCCTGTTTCCCTCTCACCATCCCACTTTTTCTCTTTCTTGGGGGCTCCTATGTACTGGGGGCAAGAAATATTGATGTAATGGTGTCGGGTGCCTGATTTTATAGCCCTGATGACCTAACATCATCTTGAGACACCAAACAGCCGACGCAGGAGGGAAACCCTCTACTCTGGTATTTGGGCTGACTAAGGGCTACCCAACAAGGATAACCCCACAAGTGATGACTACAACAGTGAATACACTCAATCATCTACATTTATGGTAAGTGTACATAGCTGTACTTTCACTTGAGACTGCAGTGATTCCGGGTGTTTCCATACTTAGACAACTGCCTCATTTCCTCTCCAACCAGGTATCAACTGATAAGGGCAAAACATCAGGTTCTTTAGACATTCTGTCTTCTGGGGATGCCATAAACTACAAGAAGTCTCAACTTCAACCAACTCAGACTCTAGAGTTCAAAGGAGCAATTCTCAATACACAGTGAACCATAGATTCATTACCATTCTTAAGAGCTCAGACCATAAGCTCACAGGTCAGAAAGATAACCTGCAGTACCAAGATTTCAGCCCATCTGGTCCTTCAGGTTCCAGGTCAGTGGAAATATCATCAGTAACTTTATCCAGATTGTACATGAGAATTCTTCAATGAATGCAAGCTACACAATGGTCTGTGCTTTACCAGTCCATGTTTTAGCAGAGTTAAATCGCTCAGATGTGCAAGAGATATCTCAGATGGTGGATTCAATCAGACCAGGTTCTTCAAGGCCATTTGTTTATAACTCCCCCGTTAGCCCTAGGCCATAGTGACCATGGATGCTTCCCAGTTGGGGGTGGGGTGGGGGCATTTTCTGGGGAAAAAAGTCCAAGGCACTTGGTCCCTCGAAAAAGCCAACTTTGTATATCAGTGTCCTAGAGGTGAGAGTAATGCTTTTAGCATTACCAGCCTTCCAGGATACTCTCCCTCTGAGGATGATTACTATTCGAACAGACAACATGTCAGTAGTTTGGTACATCAACAAACAAGGAGGGACCACATCTTAACCCTTATGTAGGGAAGCTCTCAGAGTGTGACAATGGTCGATCTCATCCAGCTGTTTTCTTATAGCAATGCACATTCCAGGGAAATCTAGTGTGATAGCAGACAAACTGAGCAGGTGTGTTCTTTTACCTCATGAATGGTCCCTCAACAGGAATGTCACAGAATTGGTGGGGCTGACCTTGCTGCAATCGTTTGGTTCTCCCTTAATCAACAAATGCAGCAGCTACTTTGCCCTACTTCCCCCCACAGGGGGAATCACTGAGGGATGCTCTACTTCATGATTAACCCCCCCCCCAGTCTACTCTACGTTTGTCCACACATTCCACTAATTCTGAAATTCCTACAGAAAGCTGCCATGTTGAAGAGGAAGGGCATCCTCATTGCACCTCACAGGTCTTGACAAATTTGGTTCCCCTTCCTTTGGCCTCACTTGCTTCACCAACCTTGTGTTCTGGATCTGACTCCAGACCTCCTATCTCACCTGACAGGCATGATTTATCCAAACATAAGCAACCTCAGGATGACTGCCTGGCTTCTCCAGTTCCATTAATAGCCAGACAACCTATGCTGTCTTCTCCTGTCCATCAGATACTTTTGTCTTCCCATAAACCTTCTACCAGAAAACTCTATTCTAGTAAATGGAAGAGGTTTGTTCGCTTGGCTAGGCTTATCACAATAATACTGAACTTTTTTCAGTCCCAGTACATAGAATCCTTGAATTTTTGGCCCATCTCCTTAAGAAGGAACTAATTCATCAACCATTAAAGTTCAGTTAGCAGCCTTATCAGATTTTCATGTTGGATTTGATGGTTCTTCTGTCACAGCTCATAAATTGAGTAAAGCCTTCTTGAAAGGCACTCCTTCTGAGACTTCCTTTCAAAGGTCTTACTCCCCCATGGGATCTGAACTGGTACTGCAGACTCTTATTCAGTCACCCTTTGAACCAGCAGCTTACATGTGACCTTAAATATCTTTCTTGGAAGACTATTTTTTGGTAGGTGTCACCTCTGCCAGATGAATTTCTGAGATTCAAACTTTGTCCTCTGAACCACCATACTTGATTTTTCACAAGGATAGAGTTACATTATGTACTAATGCATCCTTCCTTCATAAGGTGGTGTCAAAATCGAATATAAACCAGTCCATTAATTTACCAGTATTCTTTCCTAAATTTGCTAACAAGGGTGAATACACATACGTTTATTGGATGTCCACAGGCAATTATGTTGTTTACTTACATGGAATAAAAGATATCAGAAAAACTGACCAATTGTGTTTCATTTGCTGAAATTAAATTTGGAAAAGCAGTTGCTAAAGTTACTTTATCTACATGGCTTACTGATTGTATTTCATTTGTTATAACAAGTTGGTCATTACTCTACCAAAATCATTACAGGCCCATTGTACTAGTTCCATTGCTACTTCCTCAGCTTTTCAATCCAAAATGTCCATGGATGATATATGCGCAGCAGCAACTTGGGCTACTCCACATAACTTTGTTACTCATTGTAAGCTGGATCTGCTCTCCAGAGGTAGAGCATCATTTGGCTCAATGGTGCTCATGAATGTCCTTCCTTAGAGTCCACCCTAGATTTTAAGTAGCTGAGGACTCTGTCCCATCTTTTGCGGATAGAATGAAAATTGATAACATCAGATAAAGAAGCTATGTACTCACCATAACATTTCATCTGTGTTGTTCATTTTCATTCTTCCTCAACTCCTCTCCCACCAACCCCCATCCTTGAATGCTTCTGGAAGAATGAGTGGTTACAGGTCTTTTCTGCCCTGTATTTTTATCTCCAGATATTGCCTTCTTCTTTTTCTCAGGATAACAGTATTTCCTTTCTACTAAAGTCAGCAAAGAAGATCTGAGGTAATTGGTGTTGGTGCACTGTGGATAAAAGAAGAGCTTGAGACTTCTTGGTGGCCACGAGCTTTAGCAACAGCCGAGTCAGATCCGAGGGATTGGATCTGAACCCATCTGTTGAGGAAGAATGAAAATGGACAGCACTGATGGAATGTTATGGTGAGTACATAACTTCTTTTTTGTGGCATTTTAGACATGCCATGAAAACACAATTGTTGGTTTTCAAATTGTTACTTTAGTACAAAATTTGTGCTTTCTTCCTATAAATTTCTTTATATTCACTTCACAACACACATGAGTATATTCCCTTTTCCCCTTAGTGGGGTATGTTTGTAAAATTTAATGTTGCTTTTAGAAAATTATGTATTTATACCTGAAATTTAAATTGAGCATCTGAAATATTCATACAGGGGAAAAAAGTATGGCACGTAATCTAACATACTGACTCAGCTGCCAAAAGTTTAACATAATGCTGTTCCATGACCCCTGAACTTAAAAGTGCAACTTAAGTGCAGATTATAACTAAATATCCATATTTGTTGTCCGGTATGTATCTGAATTTAACATCATATGTGCACATAGACAACCCTATAAGGCTGTTAGAATGTCATAGGGAGACAAATTGAGTTATGCTCTGTTTTCTTTGGATTGGACATGTGACCTCATATATGAGTGGATAATAAAGCAGATATCAGGAATATTCATTTGAGTTGTCTTTACATGAGAAGAAAAAATCATATATTTTTCTTCACAAAAGACAACTTTTTGTCACTGATATCATCATGACCAAACTCGTTTTATTAATAGGGGCAGTATGTTTGAGGTCAGATGCAGCTTTATGCTGCAGTAAACTCCACAAAGGCGAATCTGCAGTCTTAGATGCATTTGTACCCAACCATTTTTTTTTTCTTTCTTTTTACCAGCGGGGTGTGTGTGTGTTTTATTCAGTTTCCATGAAACTTCAGAGGGGGAGGAGCTAGCTTATGGTCTTTCCTTTTATACATTGGTTTGTAGGTAATGTAAGTGTTTACAGACATTTCACCATCACACTCTGTCATCTTGTATTATACCCACTTTCATTTGGGGATGTCTGAATTCTGTTCAAATGTGAAATGCAGCGCGTCCAAAATATATTTGTATTGAAATGTCATTACATCAGAAATAATTATATGTTTTCTGGAAAAGAAAATGATGCCACTACAAACATTTCATGACTAGAATATCCTTTACTGGGAGGAATAGTGTGCTAAGGTCATATTCAGGATTGTGTTGTTCTTGGGTCCCTAAAGAAAGAATGGCATGCTTAGCTGCATTTTGGATCTGAGTATATTTTCTTCAAGGTATACTTCTTTTGGCTTTTCCCAGTTAGGGTTGGCCACAGCGGATCACCTGTCCACTCATGATTGACAGTGGAGTTTTACGGTGTCGAGTTGCCAGCCCAGCACCCAACCTTCCATGGAAGACACACACACACACACACACACACACACACACTGGGCCAATTTAGAGTGTCCAATCCACCTACAGCATGTCTTTGGGATGTGGGAGAAAACCGGAGCACCCGGAGGAAACCCACATGACCACAGGGAGGACATGCAGACTTCGCACAGAAGGCACCCCAGCAGAGGATCAAACCAGAGAACCTCTTGCTGTGAGGTGACAACGCTAACCACTGCACATTTTTTTCAAGGTATACTAACAGCTGTCAAAGGGGATTGCTGCACTGCCTCTTAAGCAGAAGTGCTTACAGTCATTTCACAACAGTAGCCAGGGATGTTTTGGTACACACATTAGAGTTTGGGTGTATGTCCCCATTTCATGGAGAGGAATAGCAATACATTTTGATAATATAACGAATTATCACTTACATGAGAAATAAAATTCATTTATAATTTTTCAGAAAAGGTGTCTCATTTACCACTGCAAAGATGACAGCCGTAGCTCCCTCTACTGAAAGGACAAGTATGGTTTGATTAAATTCATCATGAACTTCACTGCATCTCTGTAATAATAATGGCAGTCGTGCATTTTGTATACAACTGTCTATTGATAATTTCATTACATTTTTATTAAGAGGCCTCAAAGTGAAATTGAGATTCTGTCTCTTAGACTTTGGGTCGCATGGCCATTTTAAAAAGACAGTTTGACTGGTTACATTTTATACAGTTTCCATTGAAGCTGCGAATACAGCTTCTTTTCAAGTTGATAATTTCAGACGGTATCAAGACTTTATCTGTACTGAGCTGTCACATAAGAATTAAAATATATATTTTTTCCTTAATATATCAACTTACTTTGTCGCTGAAAACATGCTATAACCAAATTTGACTGTACTTGAGGGGAGTCAGTGGGATGGGATCACACATTTCACTGAGTTAAACTGCTAAAGTTATAATAGCATTCTAAATACATTATTATAATTCCCTGAAATGTTTATTAAGAAAACTCAGTGGGGAATGGACATGTGGCCTTTAATACATAGGTGCCATTATATCGGAAGTAAAAATCATGCATACTTTTACCAGGAGAATGCAGTTTGTTTGTCACTGTAAAAATGTCATAATGAAAATTCCCAATACTATGAGTGTGAAGAAAGAAGTATTGGATGATTTAATTAAACAGTTATGTGAATTGAAACCTGTTATGGTTGGAGAGCAGCCATAAATGCATTTTTAGCCTGAGTGTCCAAGGATAATTCCGCAAACTCTCAAAGGGATTTAGAATGTTTGGCTTTAATTAAAAGCATGTACAGCCATCCGACAATGACATCCTGGCATGTTGTATTATACTTTGTTTCCATTTGGTATAGCACCTTGATGGTCTGTAAACAAAACGGAAACATTATCAATGAGGTCTATATGATGTTTGTATTCAGAACAGAATTTCACCGGAATATCTGTGTACCACATGGCATGCAAATTGTTGTAGCAATTTCAAGTAGCATTACATCTATATATCCCATGTACAGCATCCCTCTCACTTTTTAGTTTTGTTTGTGTGTGTGTGGCATTTGTCTACTTCATTAAATGGATTGTGATTGAGTTGTATAATAGTGTACAAAACCAAATGAATCTCATTTCACCAAGTGAGACAGAATGAGGAAACATGGAGGTGTACCCCCAACCCTTGCAGGACCCATGTTAAAACCTACTTTGGGATTTTGCTGAATCAAGTTCTGCTGGTTTGCACTTGATATTATGAGTCAAACACAAGCCATTCAATAAAGAGGAATAAAAATGTGTCCTTGTTATGAAGTAAAACTCATTGCATTACATTGTGGATATAAATAAACCTTAACAGTATACTAAGCATGCATGAAATGGTTACAGATTGAAGATCAAGTGCAAATTTTTTTTTACCATTTCTTTCTGTTACAATTATGCCATCATCTTGTAAAGTGAGTCATCTTATTTTAAAATGTCTAGTTTTTACTTTAGTTACATCAGTGGATCTATATTAAGTTTAATAAACTGCTGTTTCTATTTACTACTGTCCATTTACTTTCTTATAGTTTCATAGGTGTGTACTAGGCTAACAACCACAAGGGCCTTTTTAAGCCTAGCCGTGCATCCCAAATCTATGACAAGTTCTGGTACTCTTGATAAGTGTAAGCAGGGACTTGAGAATGAAACATTTACAAGTAGGGACCTAGGAGATGAACCATTAAAGACACAGGTGTCAAGCCAGGGATAAATGTTTTGTTCCCCATCCAATTGTCCTAGTTACACTTTAAATGGTTTAAGGAGGAACTCTGCTTCATATGGATGGGGAGCCTGTTCCAGAGGAATAGTAATCTCTGGGATATATACATGTCTCTCTCCAGCAGGTCCTGTTTATATCACAGGCAAGGTTTAAGTCTGTAGAATGGGTTATTCTGGTGCTGTTTGTTTTGTGGATATGCAGGAGGTCCATCAGAGTGGTGCCTGACAGTGCATTGTATGCCAGGCACAGATCTCCCCTCAACAGCCTGTAGGAGACAGAATATAGGGATAGGGCATGGAAGCAGTCTGCATAGGACATTTTACTTGTGACTTGCATTCTTTTACTGAGGAACCTTTCTGGATGTTCCAGTTGTTGGATGTGCCTGTTTATGTACACACCAAAGGGACATTGTACTCAATGATAGGTCTGATGAGTGCTGACTACAATGAGACAATGACCTCCTTGGACCAAGATGACCTACCTTTGTTTATAAGTTCTACAGCATAGAATAGTTTCCATACTGCTGCTTTGACACATGATGGTCAAAGGCTAACTGCCTATGTATGCACCCAAGTCCCTGCCCACTGAGTCAACTCTTAGGGGGTGTGCTGTCAATATGATAGTTACCAGGGGTGGATAACTTCTTGAAGGATACTATTATACATTTATTGGCATTTAGTTTTAGTCCATGGCTCTGGCACCAGTTGTTTGCTGTGTCAGCCCTTTCTGAACATTTGTCAGTGAGGGATGCTGTGACTGCACCGAATGTACAGTCATCTGCAGATTTAGGCAGCCAGAGTCCATTGACATTGGCCTTGTTCAGAGTAGTAAATGCCAAAATGAAGAGATCCCAGAACTGATCCCTAAAGGATTCCTCTTGTGACTGGCCTCTTTGTAGAGGTGGACACCCCAGTTCTAATTTCTGGGTCCAGTCTGTGAGCCAGCTGGGTATCTACTGGATGACATAAGGGTTTATACCTAAACTCCTGAGTTTGTTAACAGTGCTCGAGTAGGGTATTATGTCAGATGCCTTGGCCAGGTCAAGGTTGGCATTGTGAACAGTTTTGCCCACATTCCATTGCTTTGGTAGTGATCTCAAAGAAGTTCAGCAGACTGAGTAGGTATGACCAACTCTTGATAAAACCAAATTAGGTTGGGTCCGGTGTATGGTGTTTTCCTGTGTCATTCTTGATCAATTCCATGATGATTCTTTCCATGGCTTTGCACATGAAATATGTGAGACTTGTGGGTCTGTACTTTCCAGGGTATGTAGATGGCCCACCTTTGTGCAGACGGATGACTGTCGCTGTTCTCCATTTGTGAGACATGAAGTCTGTATGGAGGCTAGTTTAAATAGCAGATGTTAAGTTGTCAATCTCGCCTTCATTCTTGCTTGATGGATCGGCTCCGACTCGGCACTTGCTAAGCTCGAGAGTCACTTTTACCAGCTCGAGGCAGCCCCATATCCCATGATGCAAGGCAGTAAGTACCCAGATCTCGTTTGCCGCTTCGCTGATGAGGTCCTCCTTTTACCAGCTCCTGGTAAGTGATTTATACACTACTGCTTTTGCCCCTTTTTCGATTTAAACTTAATTTTAAACTTAATTTTAATAGTTTTAGACTAGTTTTAGTCCTTTTCTGACTAGAATTCCCTCTCTCCTTTAAAGTTTTTAGTCAGGCCTTCTCCCATCCCATCCCCCCCCCTTGTTAGGGTGTGTGTGTGTGTGTGTGTGTGTGAGAGAATAGTTTTTCTTATTTTTGGGATATATTTCTTGGACAGGTGTTGTGTGTGTGTGTTTTTTACACCATGTCTAAGGAAAGGGTCTCAGGCTTTAAGAAGTGTGACTTGTGCTGTCAGAAGATGTCTCTGACAGACGGTCACACTTCTTGCCTATACTGCCTGGGACCTCTCCACCTGCAGGACTCCTGTGCGATTTGTCATTCTTTCAGCCAGAGAGTCCTGCAGGAAAGGAGAAACAAGCTGATTTTGAGGGGCCTACTTAAACCGGAGGGCTCTCCGGCTAAGTCGGCTCCGACCAAGGCTTCCAAGTCTTCCAAGGCCCAGGCTTCTGTGTCCAAGCCTGCGGCCTCGGCTCCGACTCTTTCAGAGTCGAGATCGGCTCCGGCTGGAGCCGATCCTGGTTTGCAAACCTTCGCACCGATGGCTATCGGTGCAGATTCTGGTTCGCCACGTGTCGGCGCCGATCGGTTCCGATCACCATGTGGCTCAGGCTTCAGTGTCGGCTCCGACCGGCTCCGACACCCTTACTTTTATGTCTGTATCGGCTCTGGCCGGAGCCGATGCATCGAAACTTTCTGTCAGTGCCGATAAGTTGTCGGCTCCGACAGTTTCCATAGTTTCTTCGGCTCCGATGGTTCCTTCGAGGAAGAGGTCCAGGTCCCCTTCCTTGGAGCCGATACTCTCGACTCCGGCATCTCCTCTCCTCTCGGAACGGAGCCATCGGAGCCGATCATCCAGGTCATCCAGGCTTTCTGACCATGATTTAGAGAGGGTAGTCAGTAGTTTGTTAAAATCACAGGCACTGGCCCAGATGCTACATAGTCCGTCTCAACAGACGACTATTAGTCCACACCCCATTGCAGTTCCTCCTTCGACTCTACCCCAGAGTTTGGAGTTGGAGTCTTCGGGAATGGTTTCTGCTAGGGCTGAGGGACAGATACCCCCTCCTTCTGCTCCTTCAGCCTCTACTCTTATCTCCTCTTCGAGACCTTCCTTAGAGGGATTCGTGGTCGGGCTTCCTGGTCTCCTCCGAGGGTGAGTGGCATCGGACCCTTGTCCCACCCCCACTCTTCCCCTTGGAGCCTCGGCCTTGGTGAGCTTGGCTCCAACATCTGCCTCGAGCCTTCCCTTTCAGTGGGCCCTGGAGTTCCTGGTTCTTGAACGGGTTCTCTCGGACCTCCCTGGGAGGGGAGCCTTCGAGGTGATGAAGAGTGTGCTGGCCACTGGACTCAGCCAGCAGTCTGTTCCCTTAGCTCCTCCCTCTATGGTGCCTGTCGATATCTCTGCCACTTCTCTTGCTCCCGGACCCAGAGATCCTCCGCCTCAGGTTTCCCCACTGGGAATATCCCCCTCTTCCGAGGATTCTCCTGATCAGTCAGGGGATCCTCCGCGAAAGAGGACCTGTAAGAGGAAACACGTAGACTCCCCCGAGTCTGTCACTTCAGATACTGACTTAGATGAGTCAGAGGGATCCCCAAGATCCCCCTCTGAGGATGTCTCCTTTTCAGACATTCTAGAACTCCTTAGACAGAGGGGAAACTGGCCCACCAATAATCCCTCTGAGGATGAGTCGGTATACCTGGAGGCGTTTGGATCTCGACCCTCCACCTCCTGGGTGTCTCCGCCTTCGACCCCTTATGCAGGTTATTGCTCGAAGGCTTGGGCCTCCTGACTCTGTAGAGCCAGTCCCTAGGAGGCCTTCTAAATTTATTACTCCCCGGTCGGACAAGCAATACCCCAGGAAAGGTGTCCCTGCTGATGCCATGGTGGTGGGGGCTGCCACTAAGAAGGAACTTGCAGATCCTTCTGTACCTGTCCATCCTCCTAATAAGGACTCTAGGACCATGGATAGGTATGGTAAGCGGATGTTCTCTTCAGCGACCTTTGCTATGCGTTCGCTGAACTACCTATGTCACTTCACCAGACTCCAGAGGGATATCCTTAAAGAGCTAGGTGAAGTAGTACAGGATCCTACAGCTGCAGGGGCTCAAGAAAAAATTGCTTCGCAGCTAGGAACCCTTAATTCTATTGCTAACTCCTCCATGCGACTGATATCATATGCTGCAGATGGAGCGAGTAGGGCTGCAGGTACAGGTGTGGCTCTTAGACGCCAAGCCTGGATGCGGCTCTGTAATTTTGCAGATCCCTTTAAGGCGTCCTTCACAAACTCTCCCTTTGATGGCTCAGCTTTGTTTGGTCCTCAAGTGAAGGAAACGTTGACCAGGTGTGAAAGACTCTTTCTGCCGTGGGGTCCTTTTTCCACCCCTTCTAGACCTTACCCCAAAGGGCAGAAGGGTGGCAAAATGTGGTTCCAAATCCCAAGGAGTCACGCCAGATTCGCGTGGTCAGTTTAGCCCTAGAGGCAGAGGGGGTAACAATAACAGACGCCACTCTAGAGGCAGAGGGGGTCCACAAAACCAGGGAAGCAGAGAGCCTCTCTCTGACAAGCCCTTTCAGCATCCCTGAGATGTTGCCCGACTGTCCATCCTTGGAGGCAGTCGGGGGAAGACTATCGCTGTACCCAGAAGCCTGGCATTCCCTCACTCAAGACAGATGGGTACAGTCGATCATATCCGAGGGTTACAAAATTCCTTTCGAGGAAAGTCCTTTCTATCACTCAAATTCCCTTCCAGATGTACCACCCTGTCTAAGGGAAATTGCAGAGTTAGAAGTCTTAAAACTTCTGCAAAAAAGAGCCATTCAGCCAGTTACAACAGATCATTCAGAGCCCGGAATCTACTCAAGGTTCTTTTTGGTCCCCAAAAAGACGGGAGACTGGAGACCAATATTGGATCTCAGCAGACTCAACAAGTCTGTGAGGAAGAAAAGATTCCGAATGGTCACTCTTCAGTCAATTCTGCCCTTCTTACAGAAGGACAACTGGATGTGCTCAATAGATCTTCAGGATGCGTACTATCACATAAAAATTCACAGATGCTCCAGGAGATTTCTCCGCTTTCGGCTGGGGTCCAGTCATTTCCAGTTCAGAGCCCTGCCCTTTGGTCTCACTACAGACCACAGAGTGTTCACCAAATGTATGGCAGTGGTAACGGCTCACCTGAGACGTCAAGGATTCCAGGTGTTTCCGTATCTCGATGACTGGCTCCTTTCAGCCACCACCAGGCATCAGCTTCTTCAAGCCAGGGATTATACAATAAATCTTTGCTCTCAATTGGGCATCTCGATCAACTCAGGAAAATCCTCCTTATTGCCCTGCCAGTCTATTACTTTCATAGGCGCAAACTTAGACACTGTTCGGATGTCAGCTACCCTTACAGATCAAAGAATAGACATTCAAAGTCACTTCAGGATCATTCTAGCCAGCAAGAAGGTACAGGCCAGAATGGTTCTAAAGGTGTTGGGCCTCATGGCTGCGGCCATTACCCTTCTTCCCCTGGCTCGCTTCCATATGCGCCTTCTTCAGTGGATGTTGTTCACTCAGTGGTCTTACCAACAACTTCCGATGCGTCACCAGATACTGGCGACACCGATATGCAAGAATCATCTTGCTTGGTGGATTACTTCTCCCCAGATTCACCAAGGCAGACCCTTTGTACCCCCATCCCGGTAGCCACTGTCACTACGGATGCCTCCCTGATCGGGTGGGGGCATTATCAGGGCAGGATGGTTCAGGGGCGTGGCAACCTTCGAATACCACCTGCACATAAATGTCCTAGAGATGAGAGCAGTGCTTTTAACGTTGCAAGCCCTCAACGACTTTCTTCCCTTGGGGACAATTGCAGTCCACACAGACAACATGTCTGTAGTATGGTATATCAACAAACAGGGCGGAATCAAGTCCTACCCCTTGTGTCGAGAAGCGCTCAGACTTTGGCAATGGGCGATCTCCTCTCATTGGTTTCTGGTAGCAACGCATATCCCTGGGAAAACCAACATTTTAGCGGACAGATTGAGCAGAGCTATTCTCATGCCTCACGAGTGGTCTCTCAAACAATCTATAGTGGAAGAGATTTTTCTGGAATGGGGTCGCCCATGTTGCGATCTTTTTGCTACTCCCCAAAACAGCAAATGCCCAGATTTCATCTCTCTCTTCCCACTGCCAGGCCATCCCCCCAGAGACGCTCTGACCCAGGATTGGCCCCAGGGACTTCTTTATGCCTTTCCTCCTTTTCCTCTGATCCCTCAAGTTATCCAGAAAGCAACCGTTTTGAGAGCCAAAATGATTCTCATTGCTCCTTATTGGCCTCGACAAATTTGGTTTCCGTTTCTCCATCGTCACCTTTTGGTGCAGCTGTGGCATCTGGACCCAGTGCCAGATCTTCTGATTCACCAATCCGGTCAGCTGCACAGGTCTATCCCTTCTCTCAACCTCACAGCATGGTTGCTCCACTTCCTTCCTTAGCCAGGCTTCCTATGATCTCTAACCCTGTTATAGACATCATAGTAGCTTCCTTAAAATCCTCCACTAGGAGGATTTATACTACCAAATGGAAACGTTTTCTTATTGGGCTAAAGCCAAAATATTGATCCCTTCACTGCTCCAGTACAAGCAGTTTTGGATTTCTTAGCGGAGATTTTTCACGCGGGCTCCTCTTCCTCCACAGTCAAAGTTCAATTGGCGCTATCTCGAACTTTCATGTCGGGTTCGCAGATCACAACATTATGTCCCACAGGCTTTGTAGAGCCTTCTTGAAAGGAATCTTCCTCCTGAAACCTCCAGTTAGGAGTCCTCCTCCTCAATGGGACCTAAATTTAGTGCTGACATCCTTGATTCTTCCTCCCTTCGAGCCAGCTGTTTTTTGTTCCCTGAAATTTCTTTCATGGAAAACTTTATTCCTGGTTGCTATTACTTCTGCTAGGAGGGTGTCTGAAATTCATGCTCTATCTGTTCCCCCCCCTATTTGGTCTTCCACAAAGACAGGGTATCATTGAGAACTAATCCGACCTTTTTGCCTAAGGTCGCCTCAAAGACTAATTTGAATCAGGCTATTGATCTCCCTGTATTTTTTTCCAAACTATGCAAACAGATCGGAACAAAAATTGCATTATCTTGATGTCCACCACCAACTCAGATATTATTTGGACAGAACAAAACAATTCAGGAAATCCGATCAACTCTTTGTTTCCTATGCTGATAACAAGAAAGGCCTTCCTGTCTCAAAAGTGACCTTGTCTAGATGGCTTTCTTCTGTCATCTCTGAAATTTATCAGCTCAGGGGAAAACAGCTGTGCTCGAAACCTAAAGCACATTCAACCAGAAGCTTAGCCACTTCCACAGCTTTTCAAGCTAGACTTCCTTTAGACACTATTTGTGCAGCAGCCACTTGGGCCACTCCTCATACATTTGTTTCCCATTACAAATTGGATTTGGCCTCCAGGGATAGAGCCAGTTTTGGCTTTACAGTTCTCAAGAGTCTGTTCCATTGAGCCACCCAGGATAGAGGTGCTAGGACGGTCCCATCAAGCAAGAATGAAGGCGAGATTGACAACTTAACATTGAGAAGTTATGTACCTACCATAACATTCCATGTTAGTTGTCTTCTCTCGCCTTCTTTCTTGACCCTCCCTCCTTCCCCAGGCCTGGACAGACCTTTCTCTACAAGGAATTATGCTTCTGAAGTCCATACAAAGCTGGTCCTTCTACCATCCTTCAGGTTTTTTCTCTCCTTCTTTCTTCCTTTGGGAAGTTATTATGCTAGGTGCTATTGCCTTTTGTTATCAAACGAGATCTGGGTACTTACCGCCTTGCATCATGGGATATGGGGCTGCCTCGAGCTGGTAAAAGTGACTCTCGAGCTTAGCAAGTGCCGAGTCGGAGCCGAGGATCGGCTCCGAACCCATCAAGCAAGAAAGAAGGCGAGAGAAGACAACTAACATGGAACGTTATGGTAGGTACATAACTTCTCATTTTAGAGCTCCTGATAGGCTATGTTTCATGCTTATTTAAATGGCATCCTGGGATATTGCATGTGCCCATTGATGCAGTATTCTTGACCTTAAAGAGAGAGCATTGAGGACCTTTTCTCTAGTGATAGTTATATTTGATAGTGTTTCCTGAGGGGAGGTTGAGAGAGTGTGGGGCAAAGTCAGAGCTGCATTTATTGGCCAGAAGGTTTGCTATATCTTTTTGTTCAATATAGGTGGCTCCATTAACAGTGAGCTCCACACACAATTATGTATTGCCTTTGAGGTTGCAGATATATCCAAAAAATAACTTGTGGTTGTCCTTGGTCTGGGAGGCCAAATTTATCTGAGCTGTTTTTTTTTTTTTAGTTTGAGAGTGCTTTCACCCTGTTGGGTGCTACAAATCCTAATTTTTGCCATGATTTTGTTCCTTCTGTTATACAGCCTATTGATTGGGTCAGTTCTATACTTTTTCCTGATGGATACAGCTGCCACTATGCAGCTATTAATATGCTTGTATAGGGTTTCTGTGAACAGTACCGCATAAGCAACAGTGTTGTCAGGGTTTATGGGGACTTGAAATTTTGCCAGGTTATCACTTATTAGTAAGAAGTTAGCCTTAGAGTAGCTCCTGAGCATTCCATGGTTAGCTGAAGTTCTGTGTTTTATTTTTACTTCAAGGAGACTATTTTGTTGTCTGAACTTACCAGAGAAGACATTGCACTAGGGGGATGAGCAGCACCCTCACATATTACTGAGGACCACATCCAGTATGCCTGTGCCTCGGTCAGCAATATTGACAGTCTGGTCCATGGAGTTTGTGTTTACAAAATCCATGAATCTCTGTGCCTGCATGTTGGATGTTTGTATATGATTCCTTGTTAATAGTGAGTTAATTAAAATTGCCCCTGAATATGGCATTGGGTTGAATGGTGGCTGTTTCCATTAGGTTTAAATACATGTTATGGGCTTCCTGGGTCATAGAGGGGGACCTATGGCTTGCAAGGAAGCGGTATAAGATTTTGCCTGTGGTGATTTGAGCATGGAGAAACTCAAGAGGATTGTCTTGTTTTACCAGCCTTGAAGTATATTTATTTGTGATTTACTTTGATGCAGAGGAGAGGAACAGGTTGTAGTGGGTTGACATATTTTTTGTAGTATGCAGCAGATATTATTACATAGTAAACAAAATGCAGTAGAATCCATTACCCCATCAGACAAATGAATAAACCCATCTATATTCAAGTGAAAGGTAGCAAAAGTAAGATGGAACTGGATAAGATTCTCAGTAAAGTGTATAGTGCTTGGCATACAGTGTAATGTAACAGATGTCGTGGTTGGCATACAGTGTAATGTAACAGATGTCAAACTAATAAATTGTCTACCAGTGGCTTGACTGATCACTGTTAGAGAACAAATTGATGGATGTGTGAATAACCTCAATGACAGACCTCCTCTAAATTTTTTTTGCCATACCGCAACAAATTACTGCTGAAAAGAAAACATTTGGAATAATTTGCACATCTCTGAAGATGAAGATGAAGTGAAGTGATCATTCCATATTACGTAACTGTTTATGACAGTGTTAGACAGCTATTTACTACAGTATGACTTCTGTGTTATTACACTGTATGCCAAGTACAGCAAGTTTTACTATAACTTTATTTGTAGTGCATGGACTGTGGCGATTACGCACAAATATCTAGAAAAAACTCAAGTGATTTAAGTGCTTCTACAGCATGAGTCCCAGTTTTAATAAATGTTAAGCACCCCTACTTCATTTGTTAAAATCGGGTGTGGTGGTAGGCAGTTAAACCTGCTAGTACTTGGCAGCAAATGACAGCAGCAGAACTAAAATCATCCTTTTTTCTGCCTGCTGTCTCTGAGTAATTTGTCCCTGACATTTATTTTATAAAATAAGAAAAGTGTTGCTCTTTCTGGCAGCAATCAACAAGTGCTTTATAGCTTTGAAAGCCAGCAAAACATTTAGCAGTTGGTTTTCTGTAACTAGCAGTAGATTGCGGAGATAAAGCTCTGTGCACTATAAAGAATTATGGTTGGATCTCACGTAAACCATTACTGTGTGTTCTCAATGTGGATGCCAATATTCGCCTCTCATCTTGAGAAGTGATTTTCTTGGCATCTTTGTCTCAAACATATAGTAAACTGGTTATGATCAGAGATCTACTCATAATCCTCTTCGGAGTGCCACGATTATCTTCAGAAATCAAGAAAAAGATAAACTTGTTAAATGCTTCCCTAATGCAAGACCCAAACTTAAAAGTACTTACGGGTGCTTAAGAAAAACTTCTTAATGACACCTGAGTGCTGAAAAGGGATCTCTAGAAATGAGGAGACTAGTTTGCCATCATCTCTAACTTTATTGACACTATTTATATAGGTTAGACATGCAGGGGATAGGAATGCTGCCTGTAGGAGATAGTTTAGCATTTTTTTATACATTTTTAAAGTATTTTGAGCATGGGGGATAAGATTGCTGTAAGTCTAAAGTTAATAATGCCTGTTGAATTTCCTCATTTTGCAGAGAGATGATGTGTGAAGATAATGTGTGACTTTTTTCCAGAGAGAAGAAATGCAGGATTCCTGGATTGACCTATTTATAAGGATTGAGACGGGATAAGCAATGCTGTTAGCTGCTGTTTTAGGGTAGCCATCAGCTGACATAGAGCATGGCTTGAGTAGTTTTGTATAGGATGTGGGCATAGATTTGAAGTTTAAAGTGGATGTGGTGATACATGGCTGTTGGACAGGGTTAAGATTAGATGTTGGGGATTCCTTGGTTAGAAATGCTATACTATTTATGAAATAAGAGTTAAATTATATTGTGGTTTCATGTGGTGAGCTATTGGGACAGGGGTAAGGGTTGAATTTTTGGCCTGGATGCAAGATTTCTTTAATCCAGAATTTTTTAGATTTGTATTGACTGTTATTCTGAAAGTTGTTGTAGTATAGTTTTTTGCCTTCATTTATTTACTTTTTGCTACAATTAAGAAACATTCTGAAGTTTTCAAGATATTGTAGTTTATATTTTTGCCATCCTTTCCATGCCCTTTCTCTATCCCACGTTAGCATGCCACTCGTTTTGGATAGCCAAATTGCATTATTTGTTTTTAGTCTCTTATTTCCAGAAGGTGCAAGACTATTTGGCATATTCAGGAAAGTTGTATTGATTTAATTTACACCATCATCTAAGTGGAGGATTTTTAGAAGGTTTCAATAAATCGATGATAGGGAAGTAATGAGCATTTCTGGGTTAAACATGGAAAGGTTGCATGTTTTATAAACATGCAATTCAAGTGTATGTGTGAGATGTCTAGTTGTATAGACTGGGATATGATCACTGAGAGTGCGTCTGACATTGTACCTGAGCTGGTGTATTTGCTAAGAGTCTGATAGTAGGATCTAGTCTAATGAGGAATTTGATATCTTGCTATAACGTGTGGGGCTATTAATTAGTGTGAGAAACCATACAAGTTCATGCTACATGTAGGGGCATAAAGAGTTGATGCCCGATTGACATTCACATCACCTAGTAGTATTTTTTTCATTGTGGAATTGTTATGGAGATCTAATGTGAGATATCTTCCAATATATCTGTATTGTCAATAGGAGGAATGTAAAGAACAGTAGTACATACTTGCTTATTTTCAGGAAAGTAATAAGTTTTGTTGAACTGATTTTCCATATTGGTTTGTTGTAAGCGAAATGTGATAGTTTGGAAATATTAAAGTAATATCACTTCCTTTGAATGTAGCTGTTTGTTTATTTTTTGACTGAGTAACTGAACTGCACTCCTAATTACTTTGTAATAAAAGCTGCAGCAGAGTCAACTTCTAAGATGGCTGCACATTGAATAACAGCTTAATTCCAGCTCTCCTATTGTGAAACTTAGCAGAGAAAGCCAGTGGACCTAGATTTCTGAGACAATTTCAGTAACCGCCTAGTAAGTGCGCTGCATGGACGCCAGGAAAAAACAAATACAGAGGACCTGAAGGAAAATCAGCTACAAAAGGTAACGAAAGAACACTGACTGGGAAAAGTATTGTAGCTGTTCAGCAAAAAGCAGTGCAAGCTCCAGACATGACTTACAGTAACCTAGAGCAGACCTAACTAAAATAAATGAAACAGTGATGGAGTATAGCAACTCAAACAATAAAACGCTGGAAAAATGGAAGAAGCTTTAAACAGATCTTCAAATAAGGTGATAAAACTGCAAAACTCAGAGGTTTAAATGAAGAAAAGCCTGACTGTATATGAGACTGCACAAGAAAAGATGTTTCAAAAAAATAATAGAATTAGAGGACAAACTATAGGCAAAAACCTGAGATTTTCTGCTGTACCCGAGAAGCTGGAAGAAACAGACTAATTAATTTTATGAAAGCACAAATAACCATCTGGACTGGTATTCCACAACAGGAATTGTTGATTGAAAGGGTGCGTGTATACGCTTCAAACCTGGCTATGAGGAAACAACTTATACCTTTAACAGTAAAGATGCAGTATTGCCAGAAGGAGTTGATTCTGACAAAACTGTGGCAGAAGGGCAAAGTACTAAAAGTAGGAGACAGCAGAGTGTTTTTGGAGAATGACTGTTCATTGAACACCAAGCAGAAGAGTAGTAAATTTATTGCATTATTCAGGGAATATTGAAAAGTAGGTATGATATTCAAACTGCTGTACCCAGATGTTCTTCATTTTTAACTGTTGCAGTCATTACATTTGGGTTATCTGCCTGCAGGTAGCCCTCAGCCAGCCTGAATACCAGAGTCTTGGATTCCTGCGTCGGATGCTGTCTCTTCTTCCATGATGTCAGGTCGTCAGGGGTATAAAACATGCAGCCAACGCCATTACATCAGTCTTTCTTGCTGAGCGGTGCCCGAAGCAGAAACAGTTTGCAAGTGCTGATCGGCTGACTCCTGAAATTTTCATTTTCGAGTTTCAAAACCAGAGTCTTCAAAAAAGCTGAGTACCCCGTTGGGGATCCCTTTACTTGCTCTTAACCAATGTCAGTAAAAGTTAACAATTGTCTTACCTATGGAAAGCAAATACCTCATAAAGATTTTCATTCGTACTGCATTCTTTGCTTAGGCCCAGACCACGATGTCCCTCGCTGTCAGTTTTGTGCCTTATTCAACCCCCCAAACAATTTATCATCTGTCTATTTTCACACAGCAAACTATTTTGGTACTCAGTTTAACTATCCAGAAATGGCTTCGGTAAGCCATCCAACTACCGATATTCCGAAAAAACGTAAAGATAAACTGAGACGGACTGCACAGGTCCAAAACTGACGACAACGATTCCGTTAAGCTAGTCACCAGTTCGCCGGTATTCAGTGAGGTGCTTTTGCAGCCCCTGATACCCGCTACATTCAGAGTTCAGTATGCCGCAAGATGCTTCTTCGTCTATGGAAGTTGCGGATGTCTCTAACTTGGATGGATCCTGAGCCGCTGTGCAGGCACCGGCTTCTGTGGGTGTATTCAGGCCTACAGATTTGCATTTCAAACCGACGCCATCTTCTTCATCAAGGCCTAAAACTCGACCCACGCCTAGAAAACCAATGTCCAAACTGCATGGTCAGGCCCATATGCCTAAAAAACAAATGCTTAGAATGGCTGAAGACCTTGTTACTTTAATTAGAGGAAGCCACCCCCCCCCAAGAGACCTAGAACTGATTTTCCTTCTGATCAGGATTCTGAAATTTCTGTTTCTTCTGATTACCAGGATTTACCCTTAACTACCTATGAGGATTGTGATGCAGAGGATTCCATTCCGTCTGCTTCCCCTTCAGAAGATTTTTCTTTAGGTGAAACCTTGCACACTCTTAGGGAGCATTTCCACTGGGAAAGCCAGGATTACTCTGACTCCAGAAAGAGGCTTAGGGAATTCTTACTCCTAGCTCAACACAGGCCTTTAGCTATCCCTCCTGTTCTGGACATTGTAGATGATGCCGTCTTGGAATCTAGCCTGGCCCCAGACACTTTACCTCCAGCTCCCAGAAAACCTGAGAGGTACCTGACTCTCACAATTTCCTCTTCAAGAATCCTACTGCAGATCCAGATACCATTTCCCAAGGACCAAAAGGCATTAAGGCTACTGCTGCCAAAAACCCTACCCCCTCTGATAGAGATTCCAGGGCTTTGGACAGATGGGGTAAGAAGTTATACACTTCTGCTACTTTGGCCATTAGGGCCTTAAATTGCCAGTTTCATATGTTAAAGTATCAGCAGCATATTATGGGACTACTTAAACAGAAAATGATGTTGATTCCTGACTGTGCTGAACATAAAGAATTACAGGATTTAATGCATTCTGCTGAACAAGTTGGTAAACATACTTTGCAATGTGGTTCTGACTCTCTAGAAGCATCTTGCAGGGCTGCTGTCACTGGGTCTGTACTATGCTTGGCTTAAGGAGCAAAACTTGCCAGATCATGTTAAAGCTAAATTACTGGATGCTCCTTTAAACCAAGACTGCCTGTTTGGCAACAAAGCAGAAGAAGTCCTTAAAAAGATGGAGGAAAAAATGAAATCTATGCAAACTGTTAGATTTCCTGCAAGTACAGCCTCCCAGATTTAGTAGGCATTGCCCTTCTAAGAATTGGTCCTTTCCAGTCTCTTCCAGGCCTTCTCAGTCCAAACCCAGGAACAGCAAACCATCTAGGCTACAGTCTCAAGGTACACACAGGCCTAAGTAGTGGGGGACTCCCACTTCCAAAGCTGGAAGTAGTAAGACACCCCCATATGGAAAAATGTCACAATGACTTAACCTTAACTCTTCCAAGCCCTGCTCAACTGCCTGCTCCCTTAGGGGGAAAGCTCGCCCTGCATGCAAAAAACTGGGAACTCATTACCAAGGACAAATGGATTTTAAATATAGTTTTCCAAGGATACAGATTCCTCTTCCACCCCTTACCAACCCCTAAACGGTTGGCCAGACCTACCCCCAAATCAGTAGGCAGAGGCTCAACAGCAGGTTCTCTCTCTTCTAAGTATCAGGGCTATTCAATCTGTCCCAGCAGAAGAAAGGGGACAAGGTTTTTACTCAAGACTTTTCCTGGTACCCAGAAAAGACAGCTCCTGGCATCCTATCCTGGACCTCTCTATTCTGAACACCTTTTTGGTAATCCTAAAATTCAAAATGCTAACACTTCAACAGCTGCTTCCTATGCTAGGCAAAGATGCCTGGTTGGCAACCTTAGACTTTAAGGAAGCTTACCTGGACATTCCAATAAGGGAATCTTGCAGGAAATACGCTTCAGAGCAGGCTCCATGCACTATCAGTTCTCTGCACTTCCCTTTGGCTTATCTACTGCACCCAAGGTATTCACAAAGTGTCCAGCCATTACATTTTGCAGGCAGAATAATGTTCAGATATACCCATACCTGGACGATTGTCTGATTCAGGCAGAAAGTCAGGACATGCTATTAAAACATCTGGCATTTGTAAAGAAACTTCTAACCTCGGTGGGGTACACCATAAACGAAAATAAATCTCATCTAGTACCCTGCCAATAGATTGTATTCCTTGGAGCAAGCTTGAACACAACTTCCCAGGTGGCTTACCTCACACCAGAGAAACAAGTTTATTTGGCAGCCTACTTCAAACTACTGACCACAAAGATCCAGCTATCTGCAAGGAAAATCCTGCAAGCCCTGTGGTTCATGGCCTATTGCATTCTACTAATTCCATATGCAAGACTGCATATGAGGAAACTACAATGCTATCTATAAAGCCTATGGTGTCAACATTCTCAGGACCTGGAATCAATGATTCCCATCATTCCTTGTATAAAGACAGAGTTCCTTTGGTGGGCAGAGGCCTGCCACCTCAACAAGGGGCTCCCTTTCAATCTACCCCCTGCTGTCCAAACCCTGACTACAGATGCATTAGACTATGCATGGGGTGCTCACTTGGCAGGGCAGAGCAGTCAGGGCAAATGGAACCCAAGTCAGATGCACCTGCATATCAACCAAAAAGAAATGTTAGCTGTACAGAATTCCCTGACAGCCTTCAAGGACCATATCCTTCTAGGACAATTATTGGTAAAGACAGACAACACCACAGTTATGTGGTACATAAACAAGCAGGGGGGAACCCACTTGTACCCTCTCTGCAGACTAGTCATGGCTCTGTGGAACACAGCCTTGAGCTACCAAGTGCACCTACAAGCTGAATTTCTGCCAGGCAAGCTAAATTTACTGGCAGATGACCCAAGCAGAAATCTCATGGACCCACACAAATGGAAACTGGAGCCAAAAATATTCAACCTCTTGAGGAGCAAATGGGGGACTCCAGAGCTAGACCTGTTTGCCTTCCCCCAGAACTACCAGTTGGACAAATTCTGCACAAGGACTCTCAACAGTTAAGCTTGGAAAGTGGATGCCCTGTCCTTTACCTGGGAAAGCCTCTTGGTTTATGCCTTTTCCCCTGTGCCTCTCCTCTCAAAGGTTCTGCTAAAGATCAAACAAGACAAACCAAGGACAATTCTTATTGCACCAGACTGGCCTGGCGGGCACTGGTACCCACTCTTGCACAGCATGATACTTCTGGATCCATGGCACCTACCTCAGACACCTTCCCTGCTGTCCAAGCAGGCGGGCCAGATTCTGCACCCTCAGCTTCAAACCCTGAACCTTGCAGCCTGACTAATTCCTTGAGCTTTCCAATAGCATCCCTCATTAAGCAGGTGCTAGAGGTCATTCTGGAAGCAAGGAGACCTAATACTAGAAAATCCTATGCTGAAAAGTGGAAAATATACTGTTCCTGGAGCCATACCCAGGGTATGGGCACTACAGGGCCCAGTTTACCTCATATTCTTCAGTACTTAACAGCAATGCTCCACAAGAGCCTATCCTTCTCATCAATTAAAATTCATGCCTCTGCAATTTCAGCACATTATAATACTGAACCTCCCCTCTTCTCTCACCCCCTGTTAAAGGAATTCCTCCGAGGGGCTAAAGATTTAAGACCCCCAGGCGAGCCCCTACTCCAGCCTGGGACCTTAACTTTATATTGGAAAAGATTACTGTCCCTCCTTTTGAACCAGCTGCAACTGCAGAGTTGAAATTCCTTTCTTGGAAAACAGCCTTCCTTCTAGCCATAACTTCAGCAAGAAGAGTGTCTGAATGACAGGCCCTCATGGCAATGGAGCCTTTTAGTATCTTCCATGCAGACAGGGTTTCTCTCAGGACCAATCCTTCCTTTATGCCCAAGGTGGTGTTTAGTGTGGCCCTAGATCAATCCATTCATTTGCCTACCTTTTTCCCTAATCCACAAAACAATGGAGAACAAATTCTGCACTCTTTGGATGTGCACCAACAACTTAGATTTTATTTGGGCAGGACTAAGCCTCTCGGCCATTTCAAAGCAAACCATTTCTAAATGGATAGCCCATTGCATTCATTTCTGCTATAAGCATCATGGAAAACCTACCCCACAGGGGTTAAAATCCCATTCCACCAGGGCTGCATCTACTTCCACAGCCTTTCTCAGAGGAGTCCCTACCAGGGACATCCTAGAAGCTGCTTACCTGGAACTCTGTTTATACCTTCACCAAGCATTACCACATGCCTATTTTTTCTAAATAGAGAGCTGGTTTTGCCACTGCAGTATTGCAGGGCTTAATAGCTGGTCCTAATGCTCTCTAACTTCCTCCTCCCTTCCTTAGCTTTGGGAATCTACCCAAATGTAATGACTGCAACAGTGAAACATGAAGAACATAATACAGTTGTGTACACTTACCATAAATGTAGATGTTCGAGTGTATTCACTGTTGCAGTCCTGGTTACCCTCCCTCAAGCCCCCTGACTTCTATTAGCTCTACCTTTCCTTCTTGTTTTAAGCTTTCTGGTGTATTTGCTTGTTGATGGAGGTGTAACATAACATATAATGGCTTCCCTTTGTGGGGGCACCTGACATCTGGGGCAAGAAAAACTGATGTAATGGCATTGGCTGCATGTTTTATACCCCTGATGTCATGAAAGAAGAGACGGCATCCAACGCAGAAATCGAAGACTCTGGTATTCAGGCCGGCTGAGGACTACCTGCAGGCAGTGAATACACTCGAGCATCTACATTTATGCTAAGTGTACAAAACTGTACTTTGTCATCACAATATATTTCCCCTGGCGGAACAAAATCTTTTATGAAGTACATGCTAAGGAAGAAATACAGAAGTTGGTGAAACAAAAAATTATCTGTGAAACAGGAGGAGATTCTTCTTGTTCTTCTGGTAATAAAGACTACAGAAAGACTGTGCCAGTGGAACCTTTTCTAGTGTTTCAATGGAAAATGCCTGAGAGAGGGGAAAAAGCACAAGAGTTGACTTAAAGAATCAAGAGTATGTTGGAAAAGAAGCAAAGACAGGGTTCGGGAGATGGAGATGAACAGGAATAGAAGAAAATCTGGAAATATTGGACTGACTTGGACTTGTTAAACTTGTAGGGGACTCTAAAACATATGCCCTATTTCATGTCATTAATGTTTGGAAAAATACTCAGGAGAGGGGAAGAGAGGGGAGAAGGTTAACTGTAAGTAAAACATTTTTTTCTTAATAGTACTATTTCAGTAGTGCATGATTTTCTTTGCATGTTATAAAATAGTTTTTTCAGTTATTTTTAAGTGTAATAGGGATACCATTGTAAATAGGTGCTCCTGTTTTTCTTTTCTTTCTCCCTTTCTCCTTGTTCAGTTTTAAGAAATCTAGGCACTGCAATGTAATAAAAAAGATCTGATTAAAGAGCATGATAAAAGAGAAATTTGTGTACTACTACTCATTCTTGCATAGTGGAATGACTGGGTTGAGGCTTAGTCTTGTAACAAGTTTTAAGAGGAAATAAATAAATGAAAAAGAATGTTGGATATTATAGAGCTATTTTTCTTAGTAAACAGCTGTGTTTGGTTCTCATGTTTAGGAGACAATCTGATAAAGAGAAATGGCTTGGAGAAGATGTTTTCTGAAAGCACTCAAGTGTTTTCCCAGCTGAGAGAGCTATAAAGATAAGAGAAAAAACAGACAGCACTTAATATAACTACAGGCTGTACCGTGTGTCTTAGTGTGGATAACCTTTGTTTTAGGTTAGCTTGAGTCTGTGTGTATGGCTGTCAGTTTGGAACATTTTTTCCTATTAGGAAGTTAGAACTTCAGTATATGAAGATGTACATAGTTTTGTTTGTTATTATTAAGTTAATAGGTTTTGGGAGGGGGAATTGCATGTATATATGTGCATTTTTGTTTGAGTCTTTTCAATAAAACAAAAAAGTTTTGTAAGATGTGACATAGGCTCAAATGGAGACAACAAGAATCAGCTATATAAAAGATTAACCTGCCAGACAGTACATGCATGTAACACAAAAGCTGGAACTAAACATTTAACAAAAAAGCTGTTATACATAAAAGGTGGGAATAATTTCTCAAGAATATGATGCTGTCTATAGTGTCTTTAAACATTAGTGGTTTCACAGACAAATACAGATAAATATAGAATGCAAATAGCTGTGCTACAGGAAACACACTGGGAAAGGACTAAACATGTGAGTTTGATAAAGAAAGGTTTTCGGGATGGCTATTTTGCAGAATACCAGGGGCAAAGGAAGAGACGAGTACTTATATTAATTGCAAGAGGAGCTCCAATAGTAATAGAAGAGAATAAAAAAGACAGTAATGGTAGATTTGTAGTACTACTGACTACTGGCAAGAGAGGAGGATCACACTGGTATGTATTTATATTCCAACAAAAACTGCTATAACAGAGCTTAAGAAAGTTCTGGGATAAATAATCAGCTTTCAGCAAAGAATATTCCTTTTAGGGGTGTGGATTGGAATTTGATTTGCAGCAATGAATATGTGCCTGGGGTAGCCAGAAGGGGAAATATAACAAAGAGGGTAGATTTTTTAATAAATTTATGAAAATATTTGGCGTAGTACTAGGAGTTCTGAGCTGGGCTTGACAGAATTTACATTTCACAGGAACATGTGCATTTAATTGAAGGTTTGATACACACCTGATCACTATTTCAGATCATGTGCCAGTAATAACTAAAATAAAAACAGAGTAATGAAATAAAAATGAGACAGTGGTGCTTTCCCACCTGTCTGTTGAAAGGAGAGGAATTTAAGGAGTGGGTAGTGGAAATTATTCAGGAGCTATTAGAGAAGATAGAAATTTCATCTGAAAATATATCTAGGGAGTAGGATAAAATTAAAGTGGAGTTTAAAAATATGGTGGAAAGAAAAGGGGGAGATATGGTTAAGAAGTATTAAGAATTATTTTGACTGACAAATGTTTAAGTATTGCAGAATAGAGGGAATCTCACAGAGCAAGAAGAGGAACAACTGCAGAATAATAAACAGAAAACAATGGATTACTTTGAAAATATGCATAAATATGCATGAGTTTAGAAAGACTGCTGTTTAGCAACCATTTTTTGATGATAACACTAGAGCACAAAAACTTTTAGTATGAGGGCTCAGGAAACAGAAAGTAGAAAGGGGTGCAGCCAAGCTTAGGGAGCCTATAACAAGGAAGATAAAGGATCCTGTAGAACTATAAGAAATATTTTGGAAATTCTGTGAAAGTCTGTATAAAACAGAGATATGTGGAAATTAAGAAAAGGTACACATGGAAATGTTTATGGAAGAATTAAATATGCCAAGGTTTGAGTAGAGGAGGCTCAATTAGTAACAGGATAGGAGGAGATGAGATAAAAATGTTGATGTATAACTAATCTGCAGGAAAGCTACCGAAATAGATGGTATTCTGTGGAAGCTAGGAGGGAAAAAACTGATAAAAATCTGGAAGGCTGTATTTAACAGTGTTTTAAGAGAAGTGCAAACCCCTGGAAGAAAGCAGTGGTAGCTGTAATACTTAGAGGGTAAAGAACCATTAGATCAAACTTCGTACAGGCCCATTTCAATCGCAAATAGCAAACCATGATTATAAAGTGTTTGTCTATAATGACTAAAAAAATGGCAAAAGTGATACCAAAATTGATTGATATGAATCAGTGTGGTTTTGTGGTGGGGAGGCAGACATTTGACAACATTAACAGAACACTGATGATCTAGAGGGAAGCAGAATGTAAGAAAATACCACTGTTGTTGGTGGGTCTTGGTGCAGTGAAAGCATTTGACAGAGTAAGCTGGAACTTTGTAAGCAGAGCAATGGAAGCATTTGCATTCTCTGATAAAATTAGAAGGTTGATTAGGAAGATATACAAGGGATCATAGGTGAATATTAAGGTGGGTAGGGTCCTCTCTGATGATCTCTGCTTGAGCAGAGGAACCAGGCAGGGGTGCCCTCCCTCTCCTTTATTTGCATTATATTTAGAACTATTGGCAAAGAAAATAAGGGGCTCAGAAATTCAAGGATTTAATTGGTATAGATAGTCAAGAAAAGCTGGCTGTATTTGCAGATGACATTATTATTATCAGAATGCTTTTTATTGAAATTGGCTTTGTGGCCGTGTCCCGCTCCTCCTATTGGTTGCTCTTCCTGCATCCAAGCGGTCCAGGGTGCTGAAGTACTGTGTTTTGCTTAATGATTGGTTTCTATCCATACCTCTCAACTGTATGGAATTCCTCGGTATTTCCCGTTTTTGTGGTTGAAA
Organism: Protopterus annectens; assembly: GCF_019279795.1. Lineage (NCBI taxonomy): Eukaryota > Metazoa > Chordata > Ceratodontiformes > Protopteridae > Protopterus > Protopterus annectens. The sequence goes on along the minus strand of NC_056737.1, from coordinate 537,307,203 downwards.
TAATAGGGTGCCACAAATTTGAGTGGCCCCTTCAAATCCCTATTTTGTTTTGCTGCCCTTGACATATTTATAGTGTAACTGATCATTGCACTCTGTAACTGTAACAATTGTCATTATTAACCAAGTCTATAATACACCACCTTTTCTTAGCCGGTTGCAGGAGGAAAAAACAACAAGGTTTTTTTTATCCAAAGTCTAGGATAGCAGAGAGATGTGATTTTAATCGCCTCTGGTCCCGTCCCATCCTGTGCATGTCAGTAACAGAATGAATGGAAAACTATCAAAGGACACATTTCAGCTTACACAGGGGTTTTGGGAAGGTGAATGGTGACTAACAGGCATTCCTCCAGAAGACTGTGTGCCACACCTCAACAAGCATACCCATCCTTACAAGAAAGTTAAGAGTTCTACCACCCTTTTCCAATTTAGTGCAAAAAATATTTACTATTGACTTGTTATCCCGGGGGGGGGGGGGGGGGTTTGACTGAAACTACTAAACCAAGTTCAGCCTCAGCTCGGAAGTAAACAAAACAGATACATCACACTACATACAAAGAAAGACGGACTGACAAATTGCAATACTTGCAAAATTAGCTTATTACCTTTGTTTTTATTTGACTACTCCAGGCACACAAATGAGAATTAATGCAAAGGACAGGGGTTCTGATGTTAAACGTCAATTAATTATAATAGAACATCTCTCAAACCCCACCCATTTTCCCTTTTGCATGGCAATAGTTTATGTACTTCTAACATAAACCGTTTGATCCATGTGGAAAAGATGGTGTTAACAGAAACCATTAGGCAGCATCTTACAGCCTTTAGTTGTGACTCTAGTTATAATGTTTTTGCAGAAATGAACTGGACTGGTCGTAGGGTGTTCTGTGTGGAATACTTTGGTAGCGTAAACCCTGGTGAGTATCTGCAGTTCATATTTTATGGAGAATAGGTTGTTCATAAAAACATCACACTGAGTAAAAGTGCGGGATTTCAGCATCATACCTGTTTAGCGTAGTTCTGTAAACATTGCTAGTTTTATAAGTAGCACTGTATTCATTCTGGATGTAAAGTAGATTCTTTGAAAGTTTGTATGAATGATGATGTCCTCACCAACCAGCTATGTGTTAGGGTATGACAGGATAGGTGCCTCTAAGGTTCCAGTAGGCTTTAATTCTAGTTCTGCATTTGAAGTCTGTGAGCCAACCTGGCTGACAAATCGAAATATTGACAGTGAAGGTTAGAAGTGTAGAGTGGAAAGCCTGAATGTGCTGCCTGCTTCTGTTCTATGTATGTTAACTGCTACCAGACTTGGGTGCCATCATTTTAGATTCACTGATTTTTCTTCATATACAAATAGTATTTATAGATTTCCCATCTCTGCTGTTGATAGCCTGATAGATGGAATGTCTTGGTTTGTAAAAAAAAAAAAAAAAAAAAAGTCAAATGTACATTTTTTTCTGACCTTTTGCTACGATTGTAAATGCCAGTGGTGCTATGATTTTTATTGCTGTAAGATTGAGAATTCTACCAGTGTTCCTCTCAGCTGTCTGAGACTTATCACTCACATTTACTCTGTTCCCCTGAAAAGTGTCGATTGCATTATAGAAGAGCGATTCGGATTCTGGAAGTGCTAAGCTTAGGATGCATGATTTTCATACAAATTGCATAGATTGCATCATGCATAAAATGGTTGTGCATTTGATTATTAAGATACTCACGCTGTTCTCATTTATTTGCATATTATATATTACATGTCTTTTGTTTAAGACTCTGAGAGGAGTGAAAAGCCCCGAAGTTTGAGATATATGCTGTTCATCCAAAAGGAAGAAGAAAAATTTTAGTTAAATTCTGCATAAATATTTTAAGTTGCACATATAGTGAGTGACTTGTGTGGGGATAGTTTTTGTACTTCTCTGCCCTTTGTCCATGTTTCAGCCAAAAAGGTTACATTTGTATTTTTTTAGTTTGCTTCTGAACCTAGTCTTGTAGCTTCATTTGCAGTTGTGGGAAGATTGTTTATAGCTTATACTGCACTTCTATTTCCTTAAGTCAAATTACATGTAAAAGAGATTTTTTTGTATTTTGAACCCAGTCTTGGGCCTCAGTATTGTAGCTTTGTTCACAATTGTGGCAAAACTGGTGTGTGTGTGTGTGTGTGTGTGTGTGTGTGTGTGTGTGTGTGTGTGTGTGTGTGTGTGTGTGTGTGTGTGTGTGTAAAGTAATCACAAACCCTGCATTTAATATTGAGCTGCCTTAAACCAGCTATGTTGATAGGAGTTAAGGAAGCATAGCTCCCACAGTCATTTGAACTAGGTACTAGTAGTAGATGTGTGAGTCAAAAGAATAGGCAAAGAAAAACGCACTTTCTACATAAGAGCAATTAGTCCTGTATTTATCACTACTAGAAGATTAAAAAAACTCTTTATAAGCATGAGGCACTGCAAAACACTATTGTCATGGTTATCTTTTGCGTTGTTTAATATTTTGTCTGTTTTCAGTTTGCGTTTGAATGCTAATATCCTGCAATTCCATTGGAGTGGGGGGATTACATAATTATGCATGCAAATTTTATGCTAGTCAGTGCTCAGATTTTTGGCCAGTTGTACCTACATTTCATGGGCCTGTGTGCAGATTTTTGATTATTTAAAGTTGAGAGGTATGTTCCCACTGCCTCTTATTGCTTTCTCTTCTTGCATCTTAGCTGTCCAGGGTGCTGAAGTACTGTGTACTGCATAATGATCAGGTCCCGCTGGATGTATGTATTGCCTGCTGTCACTTCTCCCTACATCATTTCCTCCACACATACATATCTCCCTGCAGCATTTCTGCCACACATAGTTCCTTGATGCACTGAGCTGTACAAGGCGCTGAAGTACTCTCTCTTTCATAATGATTCCTTCCCACTAGGTGTAGATGTCTGCATTGCTGACTTCCCACCTACATTCCTCAACCACTCAGTCAATAAACATTTAGAGTATTATTAATTGATTACTATTAAAAAATCTTGATACATCCACATAAATGCAGAAATACTGTTGTATTTTACTTAAAAACTAAAATACAAGTAAAAAAAGATTTTTTAATAAAGATGGCCTTTTATTCAGTCACACTAAAATTCAAAAATAAGGAAGAAGACTGAAAACTTGCAAAAGAAATATGGACAAGCTGATTTCAGAAAAGCATTCAAAGATGATTTTGCTGATTCTGGTAATGAGGTAGCAGAAGTAATAGTAGGAATCCGCAAAAACAACCTTGAATACTTTTCTGAAGTCAGCTTGTCTGTGTTTTTTCTGCAAAGTTTTCGGTCATCTTCCTTATTTTTGACTATTTAGAGTGACTGAATAAAAAGCATTCTTTATTAAAAATTTTTTTTTTTTACTTATTTTTCTATACCTGACAAAACCAGAAAGGGTCACTACAGTACTGTGGAACATATTGAGACAGTTTCATATCTTTTCAGGATACAAAATTAATAAAGCTAAAACAAAGGCAGTAGCAGTAAATTATGTACCCACATACAAATTGGTTCAGCAATATCCATACTCATGGGGACATGATAAAATGAACTATTTAGAAGTATGGATTAAAAATGATTCCAGTGTGGCAGCTAAGGATATGTGGGAAGAGACTAAACAAAAGATAATACAAAAACTGAGAAAATGAAAGCTCTGTTGTATGGATATATCATCGATAGTATGATACAAGCAGTTAAAATGTTTTTAGCCCCTTTAATCTTGTACACTGGTCAGGCATATTTTTATCAACCAGAGGAGAAGGTGTGGATAGGAATTAATAAAGAGCTGAAGGATTTTATTTGGGACGGCAAGAGTGAAGTGGGATAAGCCTATTCTTCCAATAGAACAGGGCGGATTGGGATTATTCAATTTGAAGGGGTATTTTAGAGCAGAGCAACACAGTTAAGGCTCCTATACATAGCACAAGCTGAAAACTGTAATTTAAAGTGAAAAGGGATAATGATGAAAAGGGGGGGGGGCTCAAGAAACATGGAGATACTGGAATTTTGGATGCAGACCTTTAAGGAGAATAACAGTAATCATACCGAATATTATCTTCATAAAGTAGCAGAAAGTATTCTAATAACTAAGCCAACATGGGAATGGAGAAAGGAAAGTCTGCCGATAGGGATGAGGGCAATTAGAGATGCAGACAATAGGCAAGAGGGGGCTGGATTTTTTTGGGAGAAAACTGGCAAAGGAACCAATGTATTGGGAGCAAATAACTAGAGGGAAAGGCAATATAATGGGAAGATGCCAATACTTATTTGCACTGCAGGTTAGAGATTGCCATCACTATCAATGGTTGATATTAGAGTATAGGCAAAGAGAAATAGATGGGGTCCTAAATGTAAACACCAGCACTGGTAGAGTTTTTAGTAGAATCTAGAACAGAACTTGCGGTTAAGAAAGGAATAATTAGTAGAGCATATAAAATATTACATGATAACTATAAGAATCGATTAGATGATGTTGGAAAAGGTTGGGAAGAGAGACTGGATAAGCAATTCATAAAGAAACAATGGGGGAGATATGTATATCACAAATATGCAAAAAAGTCAAGAGGATTTAGGATCTTTGCTTGGAAGTGTTTACTTGAGGTATAAAAATACCTATGTAGACTTCAAAGAATTTTTCCTCTGGTTGATGGCAAATATTGGAGGTGTGATAGGGAAGAAAGAGGTAACTGGGAACATATTTTCTGGGAGTGTAATGAGTTGGGAGACTTTAAAGATTCCCTGAAGACTGCTTGTCTGTTGTAGATGCTGAGTTAGAAAGTTGGTGTAAATAAGGACATTATTTTTTTGAGCTATGATACAGAATTGGAATTTCCTAGACATAGTAAAGCCTTGCTGAGTGTAGTTATGATGGCTTCCAAAAAAACAGTTACTAGAAAATAGAAATCAAAGTCTAAACCAACTTTACTAGAAGTAGCAAATATAGTAATATAGATAAAACAAATGGAATTGGGATCTTTAGAAAAGGGTAGGAGCAAATTACATAGAAAAAAATGGGAAGTGTGGGATCAATACATACAGAGGGAAAATGAGGTTTAAAAGATGTCAGGATTTGTAATGGATGACTGCCAATGATTGGATGTATTATAAGTGATGTATAATTACAGCTACAGTTGTGTTAGCATGGTTTGTAATGTATAATGTTTGCAACTGAGATTGTGTCTCTACAGTTTATTTTCATTTATATAAATGTAAATGTGCATATGTCATACATGACATAGTTTTTTGTTCATGCACCACACAGGTGTTGTGCAGCAGGCACTAACAGAAGCTGCCATTCTCACAAATTTTCTATGTAAATTATATCACCTTTACAATGTCATGCTTACAATGTGATCTCCGAATTGTGTGACAAGTGTGTACATGCATGTCTCTAACATGGGTTTATAGCCAAAGCTGTCAAATGTAAGGTAAGCGTAGGCAGCAAACTGCACATTAAGTTACAGTCAACAGAAAATAAACTAATTTATAAACATAAAGGAAGAGAGCAGTAAGCACAGTGGTAGCCCAATGAACCTCTCCAAGCTGCAACTGTTGATAAATCCTTTATTAAACACGAACAACACAATGAGGTAAACGAAAGACAAATAGATCAAGCGCTTTCGCCTGCATGGATGTCAGGCTTTTTCAAGATGAAACAGCAGGGTAACCAAGTTCATTTAAATAGAGGCATTCAATGATGATTGTTTCAATTAAACAATTACATTAATTAAATTAAATGAATTGAATTAAATTAATTGAAATGCTTTGTCCAACACCAGGATACAAAATATACTTTGTTGAGATGGAAGCATGATTGTGCACAATACATTTGATTTTAAACAGATAAAAACATGTTAAAATACCAATGCGTAGATGTTATCTGACAAGAACTATGAACACTATCTTATAATGCTGAATACTATCAGTACATTCTAAAATCATTGAAGAAACTTTCTTTGTTTGAATATTTTAAATATTTTAAATAACATGGACGAATGAAAAATGAAATCAAAGTGGTGTGACAACTGTACCTTTTTGTTTTAGTTTTTTAAAAACGAAACCTTCTAAAAACTGTGCATGTAAAAATGTTCAATTAAAATGAGAATAAAAATTCCTTTATGCACTCAGTGCCAATAAAATATCAATAAATATGAATAAATATGAAAATACATCGTTTGATATATATATTATTTCTAGTTAATGTGTAATAAATATCAATAAATATAATAAATATAGTAAATATAATAAATATTAAACTTGTGTATTAAATCTACTGTTGTGTAAAAAATACCTAAAAAATACCTAAAAAATGTAGTTTAAATTAATAAATTATTGATTTCATACCATGTGCGTGTGTTATGATGTTTTTATAATAGTGCGTCTTTTATTACAAAAACTTGTTGAAAACATACAAATGTTTAAAACTTCCTACATTCAACCTATGACATCTTGTGTAAATGAATTTCCAAATGGTCAACCTGTGAGCAACTATATTCTTCTTTGTTCCATAAAGATATTAATTATGGTTATAGTTTCGCTCGTCTTAGTTTTAATAAACTACTGATGCTGATAGCATCATTTAAGGCAGGTGGTTTCGTTGCATTTAGTCTGAGTTGCCATATTAGTTATTTGTACTCAATGGTGGCTTCCCAGTCACCACCTCTTGGGTTGTGGGGAACCTGTTCTAAGACTAAAAATTTTACAAACATGTTAGGGCAGACCATCTGGTGTCTATAAAAAGCGTTTGATTTTGTCTTCTTTTGGATGTCATAAAGGTGTTCGTAGATTCTCCTACGCAACGTCCTTTCAGTCTTTCCAATATAAAAACTTTCACAAATCTGACACACACCTAAGTATATTATCCCTTTAGATGCACAGTTGTAATGTAACTCTGATCTGACTCTAAAATTTCTGGATTTAATGTATACTGAACCTGTGTTCATAATGTATGCACATTGTTTGCAAGCATTACATTTGTAAGTACCTGCCTGGATCTTTTCGGTTTGTTTCGTGCATTGCCTTTGTCTCTCAAATAAATTTTTGAGATTAATGTTTCTTGCATTGACAAATGTTGGTTGACTAGGCAACCATCTGTTAATTTCTTCGTTTGATCTTATAATAGGCCAATATTTCATTATGGTGTTTCTTAAATCAGCAACATTGTTGTTATATGTGTATACAAAAGCAGCTTTAGAGTCAAATTCTTTACTTTGTGTTTGTGTTTTAGCAATTTCAGTTGATATCTCCCCTTTTGATGTACCTAATAAAGGTGAATATGTGTTGTCTCTTTTGGTTAAAACTTCCTGATGCATTTTGTTTATTAACTTTTCAGGGTATCCTCTTTGTAAAAATATATTCTTTAGTGTGTTCACTTCCCTGCAAAATAGTACCTCCGTACTACACATTCTTGAGGCTCTGATGAATTGTCCTTTCAGAATGCCTTTCTTTTGTGAATAGGGGTGACCACTAGCAAAATGTAGAAATGCATTAGAAAATGTACTTTTTCTGTACACTGATGACTCAAACCTCTTTAACTCTTTGTTTTTAATCAGACTAACGTCCAAATAGTTTAATGTGTCATCACTAATATTGTGTGTAAACTTTAAAAAAGTCAATGGTGTTGTTTATGTACTTCAAAAATTCATCCAGACTTTCCCTGTTGCCACTCCATAGCAAACAAATATCATCCAGATACCTTTGGTAGTGTGTGATATTTTCTTTCCAGGCTGAATTAAAAATAAATTGTCTTTCCCAGTAGAATAAGACGATATTTGCATATGCGGAGGCACAGGGTGTGCCCATTGCTACACCTTTTCTTTGTTTAAAAAATTCTCCATTAAAAAAGATAAAGTTATTATTTAAAATAATTTCCATAAAATCAACCATTAAATTAATCAAATTTGTACTTAAACCTGAATAATTGATTAAAATTTCATTAAACCATTGTAGTCCTGTAACATGGGGGATGCTAGGGAACAGTTCTACTATGTCCACTGTAACCATTACGTTGGTACAACTATAGTATTCATTTTTAATATTCTTCAGGAATTCCCAAGAGTCCTTGCAAATGTGGTCAAAGGATGAAACCATTTTCTTAAGTGACACATCTACAAATTTTCCTAAAGGTTCTGTGATACCTCCAGATCCTGCCACAATGGGTCTAAATTTTAAAGGGTTTAAACCTTTGTGAACTTTGGGAATCCCAAACATGACTGGGGTAAGAGGTTTGTTAACCATTAAAAAATTCAGTAGTTTCTCATTAATTACCCCTTCCAGTAAATGATCTTGTAATAAGAATTTTATTTTTGCATATGCTATATTAATTTCATTTAAGGAAATGATGCTGTATTGTTCGGTGTCTTGTAGTATGTTGTGTATATTGGCATCGTAATCATGTTTGTACATTAAAACCACACCACCCCCCTTATCTGGTTTCATAACCCTGATTTGTTCCTCTCCAAGTTGATTTATGAGAGAACAACAATTATTAGATACATTTTCTTTTGTGTTACTGGTGTTTTTTAACTTTCTAATATCTGTCTCCACCAGTTCCTCGAAAATTTTGATAACTGGGTGAAGAGGGGGGTTAAATGTGCTAGTTCTGCTAACAGGCTCCCTAACATAAGTTGTACCCTTGATAAATACATTTAAATTGAGCTGTCTTGTATCGAGTTTCAGTTCCATAATAGTCTTAGTTACATCTAAGGGTTTAGTTGGAACAAAGTGAAAACCCTTTGTAAACAGATCAAAATGTGTCTCATCAATGGTCATGTCAGTAAAATTGTAGATTGTAAAATTAAGTTTCGAAATTATTGTACAGGTTTCAGTGGTAGCTGTTGAAGTGACTGTTACTACATCATTGGTAGCTATTAATCTGTTTATCTCCGTTGTCTCACCCAGTTGTGATTGCTTTGAAACTGAACCCTGTTCCCCTGTCTTCCCTGAGGAAAATGAAAAACCTGATTTGGGTTGTTGTTAGGTGTACTTGTGTTACTGTTATTACCCTGTTTCTGCGCCAGGCGTTCACTGCATAATTATAATTACAGCTACAGTTGTGTTAGCATGGTTTGTAATGTATAATGTTTGCAACTGAGATTGTGTCTGTACAGTTTATTTTCATTTATATAAATGTAAATGTGCATATGTCATACATGACATAGTTTTTTGTTCATGCACCACACAGGTGTTGTGCAGCAGGCACTAACAGAAGCTGCCATTCTCACAAATTTTCTATGTAAATTATATCACCTTTACAATGTCATGCTTACAATGTGATCTCCGAATTGTGTGACAAGTGTGTACATGCATGTCTCTAACATGGGTTTATAGCCAAAGGGCTGTCAAATGTAAGGTAAGCGTAGGCAGCAAACTGCACATTAAGTTACAGTCAACAGCAAATAAACTAATTTATAAACATTCATGAAATCAAATCTAATTTGTGTCTCATGCAAACGTATCGAAGCTTGGATACTCCTAGAGTTGAACAACTATTTTGTAGGCTACTTCTCACAGGTTTGGGAAGCTATATTGCATATTTGGGGAGCAATATGAGGAGGAATAAATAGCATTGTTTGGATTTTTAGACAGTCTGGGGAGGTACACAGCACTCTGAAAGTGTGTGGTAGGCAGCTTTTGTTCACCTTTCTAAGGTTGTGCATGCATCCTCTGTGGAGAACAGTGACACCGTCACTGCTCACACAGGCAGTGTTGTCCAAGATTGAGTTAGCAGGTGTAACAGGGTGGCTGTTGATAGGGGCCATTACTGGATATGTAGTCCTTACTTGTATCTGGAAGAATAAAATCTTTTGGCAGTTTCAACATTTGGCCTACATTTGCACTACACCTGTTGAGGAGACCACATCCAAGACAGTCTTGCAGTCACACACTATACCTTTTAGGAGAATCCCAGTTCCAAGTGCAGTATGTCAGCATACTCTCTCTAGATCCAAATCAAAGGAAGTTCAAGGCTACTGAGTCTTATAACTGTTGCTCCTTGCTAGTACCCACCCTGGACTGAACCTCCCTTCCAGAGGATGACTAGGCCAGTCATGCTTTGGATGAATTTATGAATACCCATTCAGTTATCTATGTCTCATTTGAAGGAAGATAGTGCAGGGTGAGTGTATTCCAGAGCTGATAAAGAAGCTGACTTACTTATCTCATTCACTCCAATGGAGTTTAGGAAGTTTGCACTGTAACTTCCAATGGGCGAAGCCTAAGCCTTTTGACAGAATCAAATTAATGTCCTGACATTTCAAACAAATGTTCATATCTTTGGAACCATATGGATTATGAAAGAAGTATAAATGGAAAACTCTTCACGACAATCTATTTTTATAGTGGTGGTAGTCTTTACGTTCTAGGTCTTAAACCAAATTTTATAAGTCACAGTAAACACAGAAAATATTACATTTTTAATATTATGTAAACAACTTACAGTATCTCAGCAACCACTCAAGTTACATACATGCTGTCAGTAGCATTTTATTCATTTAGCTGACAGCTTTCATATGAGGCTAAGGAGTTATGTCTGTGTTACTTGGTTGTTGAGATATTTAGAAAAATGTGAAATTATATCTATATAAATTGATGATATAAAAACTACAGTTAATGTCTATTTACCTGCACTATACAGAGATAAAATATTAATGCAGTTGAGTTTGCCATTGTGTAAGCTTTAAGAAGGAATCTTTTAAAACCTTGTACATAGCACGGTTTTGGAATTACTGATACAAATATGAACAAGCAATAGTTGGCACCTAGAGGTGTCAGTAGTTGTTGACTGCAGATGCACCTGGAGGCATCACTCAGAAGCTATTAGTTATCTGTCTCTCCCCCTTGTTTTATTGGTCCCCAGAAGTATATTTAGTTTCTCTGGTTTGATAATGGTGGGACTGTTTAAATTGTGAAGTACAATAGCTCCTGGAGTACTTGGGTCCCTGTTTATTTGGAAGACAAGGCAGGATAGGTTTATCTTTACAACACCGAATCACACTGGTGCAATTGCTCATATGAGCGAATCGTAACCATGAAAGTCATAACAGCGACAATTTTACATGTTCGAAAATCAGCAAATCGAAAAGCAGATTTGCTGATTTTCGAACATAAATATCGAAAAAAATGTAATGAAGTGTAAAGCAGGGGGCAAGCCCTTCCTGCACCCCCACACCCCCCCCACTTCAATATTCTAACTCCGAGATCACACTACAGTGGGGAAAGGGACCATTTTCTGATCCCCACTGTAGTGCAATTCACCCCAAAATGCCGAATGTGTAATGAACGAATGTCACTGTGCATTCGCTCATTGCACATTCGAACCATTTTCCGTTCAGTGTTTGCAAACTTTGCAAATGGCCTTTTGGACAATTGCTGTTCGCCCTTGTGCAATACGCACACATGAAAGTAAACTGGTAGGATATCCTCTGAGGAGCCTGAAAGTCACAGAAAATAGGGATAGTCTTTTCTGGTAACTTAAGGTTTTTAAGCCTGTGATGTTATTTATTAGGAACCTCTGGAGTCTTTCCAGATCTATGTCTGGTGAGGCACATCTCAAAAGGGGTACTGTGGTCTACAACTGGCTTGAGCTTTGAAAACAATGGGTCAACAATATCTTTAAATGTGGATGATGTTCCCTTGTGATAGGCAGCATCAAGTAGAAGGATTTCCAGACAACCAGTGCTACATGATGATCAAAGGATAGGCAATTATCAACCCAGATTCCCAGGTCTGTAACTGTGTTTTCATTTTGAAGTAGAATATTGTCATTGCTGTGTGATGGGTGGATGGTTAGTAATTTTTTAGTGTTTAATTTAAGCCCACTTTAAATACACCAGGCATTGTAAGCCTTCCTTCTGTAGGGCTTCTGTGTCAGAGGGGGATTTGACAGTGACTTTAGGTATGAAGTCATCTGTAAACTTGGTTGGTCACAGGTCCTGGTGTTTAGATAATATGTCAGAGGGGTAAATCCTGAACAGAAGTGTTCTCGGTTGAGTCCTGTGGGATACCACTGGGCACCTTCATGTTCTCTGATACTCGCCCTGCCACCTGCACCATGTGAGTTATCCATTAGCTATCCGTTTTATCACATAGAGGTGTGTTTGTAACATGTTACATTTATTAGTTATGCCAGAATGGGGGGGGGGTGTCAAATGTCAAGTCAAGGGAATCTGTAAGTACAGCATGAATGCTGTCAACAGTTTGTGTTAACTTTTTGAAGAATTTTCCCAAATTAATTTGATGGGATCTCCCTTTTATGGATTCAGGCACCTAGGCGGTGTGACACCCCCCTGTGAGAAAGCTAGATGTGGACACATGGCAGGGAGGCAGTTTAGCTGCAGTGACAAATGCCTGTGGGCATAGTATATTCCCCTGCACCATGTCTGTAGGTGGCAGACACAAATCCTCATAGTGTGGGACCCTATATACCCCAGAAGCTGACAAGATGTCATTGTCTGCAGTACAAGTGGGTGTATCCAGATGCCAGGGGGCATAAAGGTGGTACTGTGAAACCTGTGTACTGTGTGCCCAGGTTTTATTAAGACAACATGTTAAGTGGTGTGTGAAGTGCTTAGTGTGTACTAAACGCAACTACACTCACAACTTGTAAAAAATCCTGCACGTTGCTGTAGTCACACTTATGTTGCAGGATGTATTTTAGGTGATGCTCACTTACAATTGCCTTCATTCGTGGTGTCACTGGCTTCCCCTTCAAAAGTGATTCCCTTCAGTTATCTGTCAGGTTCTGTTCCTGTTTCAGAACTGAAAGAAGTTCATGAAACTGTACTGTAGGGCATCCAAGTAATACTTTGAGTCGACAGTGCCATGCCTCCACCTGGTTATTGGTCCATGGGAAATCCATGTCAGACACATCACACACATTCCAGAATTTCAAAGGGTATGAAGATGGCAGTTGTTGTGCTGAACAGTGGGATGCATATTTCCTTGGTTGGCCACGCATGGTCCAGCAATGTAGCTATAGGCTTAGCACAGTCAGGTAGTGTAGTCACAATCTCCAGAAATGCAGGCACAACATCATCATCTGGTAGGAATGCCAGTGCAATCAATTTGCTGATGGCTTATTGAGAATGCAGTGTCCGTGCCATACAGGGCCACAAGGTGGTGATGCTGGATTTGCCACCAAATGATCTAGACAACATGGAATAGGCAACCCTTCAGAATACTCTTGGGGAATGCCTTACAGCTGGCATGGATTGCTACCTTCTCAAAATCAGTCATAATGCACCATGGATGTAGGGTGCATCCCTGACCTGCATCCATACCCTTAAGCATTTCCCACATATTGTTGTATGTGAACTGTGATTTCTGTGCCATTAGGCAATACACCAGGGGGTCAATCTTGGCTGTGGTGGGGGTGTCAATAGATCCTTGTAAAGTGTACAGTTGATGGCACAAATCTGCACGTGTTGGAAGGTGCCATCTCCAAGTATGATGTCCAAACTGCACAGATCTTCCAGATTTTGTGCTGTAGTGAGCAGAACTATGGTGTCCTTTTCATCCATATCCGACTTTCTGCGTCAGATAAAGCTGCCAGTATGGCGTGCATACTGGCTGATATCAATATCCGCAAGGATTGCTGGGGGTATGAACATAGATGCCTGTGTCCTCTGCCATATTCTAGTAATGCTACAACTCAAGGTGGCACGGAAAGGCATCTGTTGTAGTACATTGTCATCCGCCATGCCAAGGACACACTACATTACCAGACTATGCAAATCATTGCTGTTTCCTGCCCTCTACCATAGTTCTGCACACAGCACAGCTGCTTGAGCACTAGTTGCATCTGGCCCATGCTGGTTTGGCAGGGATTTCTGCAGTTCTTCCCACTCATCCTGGTGAACAGTGATAGCATGGCCTCTGCAGGCCTTTATTCTTTGTTCGATACATGCCTAGTACTTTTTGGAGAGCACTTCATGCTCTAAATGGTATAGGTATCCCTCCAATACCAGCATTGGCTTGCCTCGTTGGCTAGGCACCATCCAATATCTATTGCCAAGCTGACCTAGGCTGTATTCGTATCCAATACCCTCCTACCAACAGCACTTTTACAGGGCCTCTCAGCATCTATCGTATCCAGTGTAGCAGGGCACAGCACCTGAATGCTGCTTAGATATGAGCCACAATCTGTCTGTATCTTGATGTACATCATCTTTTGGTGCAGAATTCTCACTAAGCGCTGTGTGCCACAATGGGTTCTTCGTAGCATTATGCACTCTACCCTGCTGTTACACAATTCCCTGCTAGATGTACTGTACTTCTAATCCACACAGCTCATGGACAGACAATGATATGCAGTCCTGTCGGTGTCTAACCAGTTTGCTTACACCACTGACACTGCATTTACTGCACAGGTCCCCTGCTGTCTGTCTTGTATTAGGCTGACGTCGGTCATGGGCGCTCAGATCTGACGTCAGAGCGTCAAGGTATTAAAGCGCATGACCGACGTCATTTCCTCAGTCTTTTTTGCCGCATGGTCCGAAGCAGAAGCAGCGTTTGCAAGTGCCGTTCGGCGTTCTGAAATTTTCGTATTCAGAGTTTCAGACCGAAACCAAGTTGGGCTAAGTACCCCGTTGGGGAATATTTTTGTTTTTTCTTGCCTCAGTTATTTCCGGATGTCAGAAAAAGTGAATAATTGTATTTCTTGTGGGAAACAGATACCGCATAGGGATTACCACTCTCTTTGTATTCCTTGTTTGGGACCTGAGCATGACGTAGTAGGGTGTCGCTTTTGTGCTAGATTTAATAAGCGCACCATTAAATGTAGGTTAGATTGTGCTAGGCTTGTCTTCGGTAAGCGGTGTAATTACAATATGCCGTCGGATCCTCCGACGCCCGCTACCGCGAAGAAGCACAAAGATAAATCTTTAAAGCCCAAGCAGGATGACTCGTCCGTTCCGGACGCCGGTTCTTTAGACACTATGGTGGATTCGGTTGAACCGGCCGAGGTTTCAACTGAGTCTCAGGGGGAGACGTTGGTTTTGCAAGATGTGGCCTCTCAGGAGTCAGGTCAGGCTGAGGGGGCCTCTCAGGTTGTTGTTCTCCCTTCTTTGCCTAAGGTGGTTAGGCCTTCTCCTTCTGTCTCTAAGGTACCTTCCAAAGGCAGGCCTGGTTTGCCTGCCACAGGTGTCAGTCCTAGTTCTGCAGGTTCTGTGCCTAAAAAACACATGCTTAAAATGGCAGAAGATTTAATTACTTTAATCAGGGTTCTATGCCCCTCCTGATAAGAGGCCTAGGGTGGAGCCAGAAATGGAAAGTTTGGAACAGGCTTCAGATTACTCAGAGTCTTGACTGAAGACATTCAGGATTTTCCTCCTTATTCTGATTCAGATGCAGAGGATTCCACTCCTTCTGCTTCTCCTCCAGAGGATTTTTCTTTTTCAGAAATCCTGCATTCTATGAGGGAGCATTTTAAATGGGAGGGTCAGGATTTCTCAGATTCCCGGAAGAGGCTTAGGGAATTTTTGTTTTTACCACAGCATAGGCCTTTGGCTATACCTCCTGTTTTGGATGTTGTTCAAGACGTTTTCTCTGAGGCTTCCCTTAATCCAGACTCTTTGCCTCCTGCTCCAGTTAAGCCGGATAGGTATTACAGGGTGCCTGAGGCTCATAAATATCTGTATAAGAGCCCTAGGGCCGACCCAGAAACTATTAGCCAGGGACCTAAGGGGGTCAGGGCTTCTGTTGTAAAGAATCCAGTTCCTATGGATAAGGATGCTAGAGCTTTGGAAAGGTGGGGTAAGAAAGTGTATACCTCTTCCTCTTTAGCAATGAGGGCTTTGAATTGCCAGTTTCATATGTTGAAGTACCAGAATTTTCTCCTTACTCAGTTAAAATCTAAGGTAGATGCTTTGGCAGAGGGCATAGAGTGTAAGGAATTACAGGATTTGGTACATGCCTCTGATCAGGTGGGTAAGCATGCTTTGCAGTGTGGTTTTGATGCTTTACAGGCTTCTTCCAGGGTGGCTGCCACTGGTTCAGTTATTCGCAGGCACGCCTGGCTTAAAGATCAGAATTTGTCAGAGCATGTCAAAGCTAGGATTTTAGATGCTCCTTTGCAGTCTGAAGTTTTGTTTGGTTCTCCTGTGGAGGCTGTCTTGAAGAAAATGGAAGACAAGGCTAAGTCTATGCATTCTGTTAAAGATTTTTTGCAGGTGCAGCCCCCTAAGTTTAGCAGGAACTGGCCTGCTAAGGGTTGGACTTACCCTTCTTCTGATTCGCAGTCTAGGGGTAGATCTAGACGTGGTAAGGGCAGAGCTCAGAGTTCTTTCAGGCCTAGACCGTGGAGTTCACCAGCACAATCTACAGGTGAGGGCAGGGGCCAGTCCTTTCGTAAACAGGCCCAATGACCTGCATTTTCAGCTGCCAGATCCTTCCTGTCTGGCAGCTCCTTTGGGAGGAAAGTTGGCACTCTTCAAGCAAAATTGGTTTCTAGTCACCCAGGACAAATGGGTGTTGGACATTATAGACCGAGGCTACAAGTTTTATTTCCACACATTGCCTCCTTTCAAAGGCATGCCAGACGTTCCTCCTCAGCAAAGGGTAGAGGCTCACAAACAGATTTCTTTACTTCTTCAAATGGGGGCTATACAGCAGGTCCCTCTGTCAGAAGTGGGCCTAGGATTTTACTCTCGCCTATTTCTTGTACCAAAGAAAGGAAACACTTGGAAGCCAATTTTGGATTTATCTATCCTCAACACATATCTGGACATTCCAAGATTCAAAATGTTGACGTTGCAACAACTTCTGCCTCTGTTGGGCAAAGATCACTGGATGGTAACTCTGGATCTCAAAGAGGCTTATCTTCATGTTCCTATCAGGCCCAGTTGCAGGAGATTCCTGCGTTTTTGGGCTGGGACTTTACATTATCAGTTCTCTGCATTGCCCTTTGGCTTATCTACTGTGCCCAGGGTATTCACAAAAGTTCTGGCTCCAGTGATAGCCTTCTTCAGGTTAAGTGGAATACAAATTTATCCTTATTTGGACGATTGCCTGATTCTTGCTCAAGGCAAGCACGGGCTTCTTCACCATCTACAGTATGTTATGACAGTGCTAAGGTGCCTAGGGTATTCTGTGAACAAAACAAAGTCCAGTCTAGTACCCTCTCAGGAAATGTGCTTTCTGGGTGTGAGACTGAATACAGCTTCCCAGATGGCCTTTTTGACCCCGGACAAGCAAAAGAATCTTTCACTTTACTTCCATCAATTGTCTCTACGGTCCAGGCTGACTGCAAGGACAGTCCTTCAAGCCTTGGGGTTCATGGCATCTTGTATTCTGGTGCTTCCCAATGCCAAACTGCATATGAGGAAGCTACAATGGTATCTCAAAAATGTTTGGACACAACACTGCCAAGATCTGGACACTGTCATTCAGATAGTACCTTGCATTCAAAAGGAATTTTTGTGGTGGGCTCAGGAATGTCACCTAAACAAGGGACTCTCTGTGACCCGACCAGAGGCGAGTCAGATTTTAACGACGGATGCCTCGGACAAGGCTTGGGGAACACACCTCAATGGAAAATGGGTTCAAGACACGTGGCCTGCCAGACTTACTTTTCCTTTTACTAAGCAATATTACATCAAAAGTTAACAATATCACCCCCCACTAACTATATATTCTAACTTGGCTTTCAAGGATTTACTTCTCCCAGGGCAGGTGTTGATTCAAACAGACAACACTACTGTCATGTGGTACATCAACAAGCAAGGGGGAACCCATTCATACCCTCTTTGCAGGCAAGCTATGATTTTGTGGGAGACTGCTCTCAGTTTGCAACTCACTCTTCAAGCAAGGTTTCTGCCAGGAGCACAGAACTCCTTAGCAGATGTTTTGAGCAGACGGATAGTGGATCCCCACGAGTGGAAATTGGATCCTCATGTATTTCGACAGTTGACAATGATATGGGGGACTCCAGACATAGATCTGTTCGCTTCTCCACTAAATTTCCAGGTGCCAAAGTTTTGCACAAAGATGTTTCATCCCACAGCTTGGAAAGTGGATGCTCTATCATTCAGTTGGAGCAATCTTCACGTCTATGCCTTTCCGCCTCTGCCTCTACTTCCAAAGGTTCTCTTGAAGGTCAGACAAGACAAGCCCTCCATGATTCTAATAGCTCCAGACTGGCCTCGACAGCACTGGTACCCTCTGCTGAGGAGTTTAGTACGGAACCTCCTTACCCTTTGCCTTTGATTCCACACCTTTTGACTCAGGAGGGCAATCATTTCCTCAATGTCAGGATTCAGTCCCTGCATCTAACAGCCTGGCATATTCTGTTTTAGAACCTGGAGGGTCGCAGCTTCCTCAACAAGTTTTGAATGTTATTTTGGAGGCCAGGAGGCCTAGTACAAGGAAAGTTTATGCTGATAAATGGAGGAGATTTTTTATTTGGAGCAAAGCAAAGAGTTTTGATGTTTCTAGGCCTGATTTGAGTGTTTCTCTTCAATATCTTACAGAATTATTGGACAAGGGTTTGTCTTTCTCCTCTATAAAAGTTCATGCTGCAGCCATTTCTGCTCACTATGACTGTGACCCACCATTGTTTTCTCATCCTTTGTTTAAGCAATTCCTTAGAGGGGCAAAGAACATAAGACCCCCGCGTAGAGCTCCTACTCCTGCCTGGGATCTCAATTTTGTGTTGGAAAAACTTACTTTACCTCCTTTTGAACCTGCAGCTACAGCTGAGTTAAAGTTTTTGTCTTGGAAGACTGCTTTTTTGTTGGCCATTACGTCTGCTAGAAGGGTTTCTGAATTACAGGCTCTAATGGCAGTTGAACCCTTCCTAATTTTTCATAAGGACAGGGTATCTCTGCGTACTAACCCTACTTTTACGCCTAAAGTGGTTTCAAATGTGGCCTTGAACCAATCTATTCATTTGCCTACTTTTTATGCAGATCCCCAAAATAAAGGGGAGAAAATTTTGCACACTTTGGATATTCACAGGCAGTTGCGTTATTATTTGAGCAAGACTAAAGGGTTCAGACAGTCTCAGCAGTTGTTTGTTTCTTTTGCTTTGGGTTCTCAGGGGAAACCTGTTTCAAAACAAACTATTTCTAAATGGATTGGCCTTTGTATTGCTTTTTGTTATTCTCATCATGGTAAGGAGATTCCAGTTGGAATCAGGCCTCACTCCACTAGGGCTACTGCCACTTCTGCTGCTTTTTTAAGGGGGGTAGCTACTAAAGATATTTTGGAAGCAGCTACTTGGAGTTCAGTGCACACTTTTTCTAAACATTATCATCTTCCTCTTTATTCCAAATCTAGGGCTGGATTTGCCACTGCAATCTTACAGGGCATTTTGGCAGCTCCCAATGCTTTATGATTGTGCCAGCCTCCCTTTACCTCTGCTTTGGGATTCTACCCATAAGTTATGACTGCAGCAATGTGAGATGAAGAACATAGTACAGTTTTGTACCTACCATAAATGTAGATGTTCGAAGATCCACATTGCTGCAGTCCAATTTACCCTCCCTCCTTCCCCCTCTGTAGTTTGGAGTGGTTGTATGTATTGGGTTGTAGCTGTTTTTTGTACATGGTTTTAGGGAGTTATTCTATTTTTGGCTGTTGCCTTTATTTTTAGGGCCTTCTGACATCTGGGGCAAGAAAAGACTGAGGAAATGACGTCGGTCATGCGCTTTAATACCTTGACACTCTGACGTCAGATCTGAGCGCCCATGACCGACGTCAGCCTAATACTTTGGTATTCGGGCCGACCGAGGACAGCGGACTACCCATAAGTTATGACTGCAGCAATGTGGATCTTCGAACATCTACATTTATGGTAGGTACAAAACTGTACTTTTCCCTGTATGTCATTATGTAGCAACGGCATTATTTCTATTTTACTTCCTAACACAGCAATTGTTACATGTGGAATATCTTTGGGGTTTGATTGCTAGTCAGGCTTACAGGTATGCTGCTTATATACTTTTCTTATTTTGTTGTTGTCTTGATGATTGCTTGTCTACTGTGGCTGTTTCCACTGTCAGGAAACAGCCTGGTTACTACCATTAGAGATAGTCTCGTTGTGCCACTTTACAGAGCTTTGTTGCTTCCCACAGTGTATCTGTCTTTTGGCTGCATCGCTGTACAGTATAGTTGAGCTGCGGCCTTCTGATTTCAATGTTGTAGCTCGCGGGCAATTGTCTCACGATCTACATGCCGGAACCCCCCTTTTACAAAACCAAATTGTTGTGGATCTAGCCCGATTGAGATTTTAATGTGTGCTAAGCCTGTTGTAATGTGTTTGTTATATGGCCTTGCAAATGAGTCTCATTGGGCTGATAGGGCTATAGTTTCCAGGGTTGGTAGTAGGGTTACCTTTATGGAATGACATCACCAGTGCTGTATGCTATATTTCCAGGATGGAGCCTAAATGCACAGTATGTTATCAGGTCCCATGTAGAAAATCTTTGTCTTTGAGAGCACTTTCAGTACATGCTGTTTAGAGATAACGGGGAGGGGGGGTTGAGAGATGCAGGGACTGTAGTACTTTGGATAGTCATCTCTGGCATAAAATTTATACTAAGTTTATTTCCCAGTATATTGACAATGTTCACAGGGTCTGAGTATGCTTAGCCACTTAGGATATGTTCTATACATTATTTTGAGTCTTTTTCTAACATTACTAAAGAGGGATTTGTAATTGCCCTTGGCTTCAGATGCCATCCTGAGTTCATAGGCTGTTTTAGTTACTCTAATAGTTTCTTTAAAATTCTTAGATTCTTTATATTTTCCTTGACTTGTGTTTAGATCAGTTGTATCTTTTTTTTTTTTATTGTAGAATTTACTTATGTCAGTGGATTACCAGGGTGGTTTGCTTGTGCAGTGGTACTAGCATTAAGTACTGTGATGTTCTTCGTGTTTCACGGTTGCAGTCATCACATTTGGGTTATCCCTGCCAGGGTAGCCCTTAGCCGGCCCGAATACCAGAGGCTTAGTATTTCTGTGTCGGTTGCTGTAGTTTCAGGACTGACGTCAGGTCATCAGTAGTATAAAGTAAGGCAGCTGACGCCATAACATCAGTCTTTCTTGCCGAAGAGCCCGAAGCAGAAGCAGTTCGCATGAGTTCCAGTCGGCTGCTACCTGAGTTTTGTCTTCTGAATTGAAGCTAAAGTCTTCTAAAAGCTAAGTACCCCATTGGGGATACTTTTTTTTTGCTCTAACCAATGTCAGAAAATGTTAACAATTGTCTCGCCTGTGGAAAGCAAATACCACACCGAGATTTTCATTCTTACTGCGTCACTTGCTTAGGCCCAGACCACGATGTCCTTTGCTGTCACTTTTGTGCTGTCACTTTTGTGCCAGAACTATAAGTCGTTGAGCCCTTTTTGTAGCTAGATATTTTCGCTTACAATCCTCAAATTCCGATATGGCTTCAGTAAGCCATCCGACAGCAGATTTTCTGAAAAAACTTAAGGATAAAGACAGAGACAGACTGCACAGGTCCAATCCTACCAACGAAGATTCTGTTAAGCTAGTCCACACTTTTCTGGTCCTCAATGAGGTGCTTTTGCAGCCCCTGATGCATATGTGGATGTGCAGGCCACTACCAAGGCTCTTACAGAGTCTGGTATGCTGCAAAACTCTTCTTCGACTAAGCATCCTGCGGTTGTCTCACCCTTGGAGCAGGCACCAGCTTCCGGGGAAGTAGTTCGCACTACCGATTCTCGTCACAAACCAATGACTTCTTTTGCTTCTACCATTCTTTCAAAAACTACTGTTTCTACGGCCCAGGGTAGGAACCACACCCAAGAAACTGGCGACCTAATCTCAAGCACCTGCTTCCTTGCCTCAGTCTCAAATGCTTAAAATGGTGGAAGACCTTATTATGCTGATCAGGGGAAGCCAAGCTACCCCTTCCAAAAGTAAGAGATCTGTCCCCAGTAGTTTTGTCTGAACAGTGGTCTGATGACTCTGATGCATCTGAATATGAAGACATGCAACCCATCTCTGCTTATGAGGATTCTGATACAGAGGAATCCATTCCTTCAGCTTCTCCACCCAAGGACTATTCCTTTGGGGAAACTCTTCATACCTTAAGGGAGCATTTCCAATGGGAATGTCAGGACTACCCTCACTCTAAAAAGAGACTCAGATAATTCTTGGATCTTCCACAGCACAGACCCCTGGCCATTCCCCCAGTTCTGGATGTTGTGGATGATGTTTTTTCTGGACTCCAGTTTGACTCCTGACACCCTCCCTCCTGCACCCAGAAAACCTGACGGGTATTAGAGTCCCTGGCTCACACAAATTTATTCAGATAGGGATTCCCAAGCATTAGACAGATGGGGTAAATAAGTATAAACCTCTGCTACTCTTGCTGTCAGAGCACTAAATTGACAGTTCCATATGCTAAATTTTCAGCAACATACCATGGAACTCCTCAAACAAAGTGTCTTCTTTTTCTGCTTGTGCAGAATCTAAAGAGTTACAAGAGTTAATGCATTCTGCAAGTCAAGTGACTAAGCACACCTTACACTGTGGTTTTGACATCCTAGAAGCTTCTTGCAGGGCAGCAGTCACCGGTTCTATACTTAGAAGACATGCATGGCTTAAGGAACAGCCCTTGCCAGACCATGTTAAATCTAAATTATTGGATGCACCCTTGCACAAAGACAACTTATTTGGCACTAAGGCAGAAGAGGTCTTAAAAAAGATGGACGAAAAAGCTAAATCTATGCAGACAGTTAAGGATTTCCTACAGGTCCAGCCACCATGGTTCAGCAGGCATTGCCCTTCCAAGCACTGGTCCTTTCCTGCTCCCACCAGGTCAGTTCAGACCCCCCCCCCCCAGACAACAGCCTCAGGGAATGCAGAGATCAAAACAGTGGAATTCATCCACTTCAATACCAGGGAGTTCTAAGCCACCCCCTCATGGTAGGAACTCACAATGACTCTCCTCCCCCACCCCCTCCCTCTGCCCACCTACACCTACCCCTAGGGGGAAAACTCTCCTTTCAAGCAAACACCTGAGCCACCATTACCAATGACTGCTGGGTCTTCAGCATAGTATCCCAGGGATACAAATTTTGTTTCCACACTCTTCCAACCCCAAAAGGGTTCCCAGATCAACCTCCAAACCAGTGGGCAGAGGTGAAAAAAAATGTCCTTTCCCTGCACTCTAGGAGGGCAATAAAGCACGTTCCTGCAGAACAGATAGGCCAAGGATTCTACGCCAGACTATTTCTGGTACCTAGAAAAAAGGGCACCTGGTGCCCCATCATCGATCTATCCATTCTAAAGACCTTCCTGGTGATACCAAAATTCAAAATGCTCACCCTCCAGCAACTGCTACCCATGCTCTCCAAGGATGCTTGGCTAGCCACCCTAGACCTAAAAGAGGCGTACCTCCACATCCCTATCAGGGAATCATGCAGCAAATATCTATGTTTCAGAGCAGGAGCCCTGCACTTTCAGTTCTCTGCACTTCCCTTTGGCTTATGTACTGCTCCCAGAGTTTTCACAAAATGTCTGGCTCTCGCCATTGCGTTTTACAGACAAAGGAATATCCAAATTTACCTCTACTTAGATGACTGTGTAATTCAGGCAGACAGGAAAAGCTGCTCAAGCACCTGGCCTTTGTAAAGTCCCTACTGACCTCCTTAGGGTACACTATCAAAAGAAATCCAAACTAGTACCCACCCAAAGGATTATATTCCTGGGAGCAAGACTGGACACAGCATCCCAGATGGCATTCCTTACACCAGAAAAGCAAACTTACCTAACAGCCCACTTCTCTCAATTAGCCACCAGACCCTAGTTATCTGCAAGGAAAATCCTGCATGCTGTGGGGTTCATGGCATCTTGCATTCTACTCATTCCATATACCAGACTGCATGTGAGGTAACTTCAGTGGGATCTAAAAAGCCTTTGGTGTCAACCCTCTCAAGACCTGGAAACTCTTATACCAATGATACCTTGCCTAAGGAAAGATTTTCTTTGGTGGGCAGCATCATACTCCCACAACAAGGAACTCCCTTTCTCACCACCCCCCCTCCCAGACCCTCACCATAGATGCATCAGACTATGCCTGGGGTGCTCACCTTAATGTCAGGTGCATACAGGGCCATGGAGTCCACAGCAAATCCATCTGCACATCAACCAGAAAGAGATGTTAGCTGTCCAGCACGCATTGACAGCTTTAGATGTTAGCTGTCCAGCACGCATTGACAGCTTTCAGGCCCCTACTCTCCCCAGGGTCTCTCCTGATCAAAACAGACAACACCACTGTAATGTGGTATCAAAAAGCAGGGAGGGACTCACTCCTACTCTCTCTGCAAGCTGGCCATGACCCTTTGGTACATAGCCTCTGCCATGCAACTCCACCTGTTAGCACATTTCCTGCCAGGTTCTCTAAACTCTCTGGCAGACCACTAAAGCAGAAATCATCTGGACCCACATGAGTAGCAGCTAGACAAAAGAACCTTCACCCTAATAACTCAGAATTGGGGCATCCTGAAGGTCAACCTTTGTGCCTCTCACATCAACCATCAGCTCAGCAAGTTCTGCACCAGGGAACATCACTGCATGGCTTGGAAAGTGGATGCCCTATCCTTCCCCTGGGTCAATCTATCGGTCTATGCATTTCCTCCACTACCTCTGATCACCAGGGTACTGCTCAAAATAAGGGAGCAAAAAACAGGGACAATTCTTATTGCTCCAGACTGGCCTCACCAGCACTGGTACCCACTGCTGCGCAGCCTGTCCCCACTACCACCATGGCATCTCACTCAGACCCCAACCCTCCTGACCCAGAGGCAAGGGGAATTCATGCATCCCTTATTGTAGACCCTCAGTTTGGCAGCCTGGCTTATTCCCTGACCACTGATCAATCTGCCAACCTCAGTAAACAGGTTCTAGATGTTATACGTGAAGCCAGACACCCTAGCACTAGAACATCTTATGCTGGCAAATGGAAAAGGTTCTACATCTGGATTCAGGCCAAGGGAGCCGATCTGGCACAGCCGTCCCTACCTCTCATCCTGGATTACCTAGCTGACCTGCTACACTGTGGTCTCTTGTTTTCCTCTGTTAAAATTCATGCCTCTGCTATCTCTGCTCATTTCCCTTTTTCTCACACCCTCTGATCAAACAATTCCTAAGAGGAGCTAGCAAATTGACACCACACAGAAGAGCACCCATCCCAGCTTGGGACCTTAACTTTGTGTTTGAAAAGTTTACCCTGCCACTCTTTGAACCAACATCTTTAAGCAGAGCTAAAATTTCTCTCTTGGAGGATAGCTTTTCTTCTGGCTATCACTTCAGCCAGAAGAGTCTCCAAGCTGCAAGCACTCCATGCTGACATGGTTTCCCTCAGGACTAACCCATTGTTCATGACCAAAGTGGTATCCTGTGTGGCTCTCAACCAATCCATTTATTTGCCCACCTTTTTTTCTAACCCACAAAACAAGGGGGAAAGGATCCTGCACTCTCTTGATGTGCACACACAGCTCAGATTATATCTAGGCAGGACTAAACCATTCAGAAAGTCTGATCAGTTACTGGTTAGCTTTGCTGCAGAGGCAGAGGGCAAAGCCTTTTCCAAACAATTTCCAAATGGATAGCACACTGCATCCATTTCTGTTGCAAGCAACACTGAAAACCTCCCCCTAAGGGGGTCAGGGCTCACTCCACCAGAGCGGCCTCCACCTCTGCAGCTTTCCTCAGAGGAGTCCTAACCAGGGACATCCTGGAAGCTGCCACCTGGACATCTGTTCACACTTTCACCAAGCGTTACTACCTGCCTATTTTCTCCAAATCCAGGGCAGGCTTTTCTACTGCAGTCTTACAGGGCATCCTAGCCAGCCCCTAGTCTCCTTGACTGCCTCCACCCTTTTTCTCAGCTTTGATAATCAACCCAAATGTGATGACTGCAACAGTGAAACACGAAGAACATAGTACAGTTGTGTACACTTACCATAAATGTAGATGTTCGAGTGTATTCACTGTTGCAGTCCTGGTTTCCCTTCCTCCATCCCCCTCTTTTTTCTCTCTCTGCTTACAAGGAACTTTTTGGTATTTACTTTCTACTTGTGCGGTTCTTCCACCATAACCTGGCTCCCACTTGGGGGGGGCTCCTGACAGGGCAAGAAAAAGTGATGTAATGACATCGGTTGCCTTACTTTATATTACTGATGACCTGACATCAGTCCTGAAGCAACAGTAACCGACGTAGAAATACTAAGCCTCTGGTATTCAGGCTGGCCAAGGGCTACCATGGCAGGGATAACCCAAATGTGATGACTGTAACAGTGAATACACTTGAGCATCTACATTTATGGTAAGTGTGCACAACTGTATTTTCCACAGCTTGTGTAACTAGATAGGTAGGGGTTCTACTCTCACAGTATTCAACTTGAGTGTATGTTTGTGTTTTTGGGTGTGTTTCTGTGGGAGGTTGGTGTAATGTTTAAGGTGTTTACCTTACAGACACAAGCTGCAGGGTTTGATTTTCCCATAAGGTAATTGGCTAAGTTTAAAATGGCCCATAAGGGCAGCTAGCCTAGTACTAATCTATGAACCTGTGTTACCATTTTTTTTTGTGGTCTAGATGGGATTGTCCTTTTTCTGTACATTTCTTTATGTGAGTATAAAACTTCTTTGCAAGTCTGTCTGCTGAGTCACTATCTGTGATAATGATGCGACAAAGTCAATTTCAAGACTTCATAGGTGAATTTGGGGAGATTTATGCACTTGAAGTCCTTGAATTCCAATATGTTTTGGTTTCAGGAGGGGTTAGATAATTAGATGACCTAACTGAAAAGAGAGAGTTATGTACAATAGTGCATTTGTAAGTACCAGGTGAAGAAAACTTTGCCCTCAGATTTCCAAAATGACTGCAGATGGATTAGCAGCTTAATTTCAGCTATACCAGTGTGAAAATAGGAACTGAGAGAAAAAAGTGCCAGTGAAATTGGCACCTTGGGTAAAATTCAGTTACTGGCTAGGAAGTACGCTGCCTCGATGCTGGCAAAAAAAACAAAATATTGAGAACCTGAAAGAAAAACAACCAGAAAAGTTGAAGAGAAAACACTGTCTGGGAAGAATCCTGTAGCTGTTCAGCAAAAAATGAGTTTAGGCTTCAGCTGTGGTACAAGAGGAGGAAAAAAATCAAATGTACTCAGAGGTGATTAAAATAAATGAAACATTGAAGGAATATATCAACTTAGGTTCATAGGTAAGTACTAGGCTATCTGCCCGGGAGCATCTGTAAGCCTAGCTAGAATGTGTTGGCTTTCGCCACCCCTTTAGATTAGTTCCCTGTGCCTCTGTCCAGTAGAGCCATTTGTTCCCTGTGTCTATGTCCAGCAGAGCCACTACAGTGATCCCCGGGGTAAAGTTTCTGTTTCCCATCCACTCGTCAAGGTTTTTCTTGAAGAGTGTTAGTGCAGGGCTCTGCCTAATGTAGATTGGAATACTGTTCCAAAGCATGGGGAGTCTCTGGGACAGGAATCTATCCCTCCAGCATGTCCTATTTATCGTTGTGGTGAGGTTTAGATCCCTAGAGCGTGTGACTCTCGGGGATTTGTTTTTTTTTTTTAGGTGGAACATGTCCATCAGTTCTGGATTGGACATGGCCTTGTATGTCAGGCAGAGATCACCTCTGAGTAAGCAGTATGCAACTGAGTACAGCTGGAGTTTCTTCAGTCGTGCTGCGTAGGGCATCTGTTTGAGGCCAGTAATCCTTCTGTGGTCTTTCCAGCTGTTGCAGGTGTCTTGTAAGGTACATCCCAAATGGAGCATTGTAGTCTATGATGGGTCTGATGAGTAATGAGTAGAGGGGCACAATAACCTGTTTTGTTTTAGATGCGAACCCTTTTGTGATTAGGTGGGCCACATAGAAAGATTTTCTAACCACCTTGGCAATATGATTATCAAAGGAGAGATTACTATCTACTTGGGTCCCCAGATCCCTTATTACATTTTCTGTATTTAGGGGGCTACCACGTATATGGTAGTTCATGGGTACTTTGTTTTTTCCAAAGGGGATGACTATGCACTTTCTGGCATTTAGCTTGAGGCCATGATTTTGACAAAAGGTATCCGTCTCAGTGAGACTCTTCTGGAGGATGTGTGTATCAGCTGGAGAGTCAATTACGGCCCCCAGTTTGCAGTCGTCTGCGAATTTGGTCAGCCATAGTCCTTCTGTACTTGTCTTTACCTCTGAGAAGTATATACCGAACAGGAGGGGTCCCAGGACTGAGCCCTGGGGGATGCCACTTGTAACCGATTTAGAGTCAGACTTAAAGCCTGTAACTATCACTGTGTGGATTCTATCCGTGAGCCAATTGGCAACCCATCTCGTGATGTAGGGGTTTATGTTCAGGCTGGTGAGCTTGTCTATAATACCAGAATGGGGAATGGTGTTAGCCTTTGCGAGGTCTAGGTAGGCTGTGTGGACCTCCTTTCCCTCATCTAAAGCCTTGGTAACTGTCTCAAAGAAGTCTACCAGGTTTAGGAGGCATGCTCTGCCCTTAACAAAGCCAAACTGGGTAGGGTCCAATGTTTGGAGGTTCCCAATGTCTCTGTTAATGAGTTGCATGTTGATGTGCTCCATAGTCTTGCAGACCAGGCTAGTCAGGCTTATAGGATGATAGTTCCCAGGATCTGTTGTGGCTCCACCTTTGTGGAGCAGGATAACTGTTGCTGTGTACCACTCTATGGGTACGTAACCGGTAGAGAGGCTGAGTTTGAACAGTGTGTTTAGGTGAGGGGTTAGTTCATTTTGGAGTTCGTGTAAGACACAGCCTGGGACACCGTCCAATCCCATTGAAGCTGTGTTTTTGGCTTTGGATAGGGCTGTTTTATCCTGTGTGTCAGTGATTGTCGGGGCTCTACATTCTTCTGGTATGGTTGTGGGCCCTTTAGTGGGTGAGAGGAGGGTGAAGTTTGCACTAAACCTGTCTACCAGAATGTTGGCAATATCAAGTCGGTTCAGTGTCTTTTGTGCCATTCTACACTAACTCAGAGCAGATCTGAGAGTTTCCACTTAGGTTCTTGACATAGCTAAAGAATGCTTTGTGGTTATCTTTGGAGTCTTTGGCAATTTTTCTTTCAAAGCTAGTCTTGGATGATTTTATGAGGGATCGTAGTTTCTTGCTGATACTTACTAGGGATGTCTTTCCTTCTTGGGATTTTACTCTTTTCTGTACTAGTTTCCTCCTTCTATTGTATAGCTTGTTTATGACATGGGTCCACCAGACTGGTTTCCCTTTCTTGGAGGAATGAGTCTTGGTTTTGCTTGGGATAACACGATCCATGCATTCTTGCAGGTGCTCATAGAGTGCCTTTGTAAGGGATTCAGCAGCTTGGACAGCACTGTTCTTTAACATGAGGGCTGTTAACCTTTCCACCTCGGTCTTAAATAATGTGAAGTTTGCTTTTGAAAAGTTTTTCACAGTGGTGTCCTTGATTGGGGCTGGGGGTGGAATGTGGATATCCAGAGTGATTAGTTTATGGTCTGATCTAACCAGCGATGAGTTGACCTCTGGTGTAGAACACCGGTCACCCATATTGGTGATGACCAGGTCCATTATGTTGTCACCTCTGGTGGGGGTGTTGACCAGTTGATCCAGGGCGTTCTTTATAAATTCTAGGAAGGGTTGGGCATGGGAGTTAGTACTTAAGTAGTTCTCCCAGTTAATGTTTGGGTAATTGAAATCACCCAATATTAGGGCATTTGGTAGGACCTTCATATTTTCCAGTGTCTCCAAAAATGCAGAATGGGGGTCCTGGGTCATGGTGGGTGACCTGTAGCAAGCTACAATTTGAATTGCAGTTTGCCCATTGTTAGTTGCACATGGATGATCTCTGAGGCATTGTGCTGTGCCACTAACCTGGACTTGTGGGTATCCTTGATGAGTATGGATACACCCCCGTCTTTTGTGTTTCGGTCCGGGTTATGTGGCCAAAAAGTATGTTATGAGTTATAGCCTGGTAGTGCTGGGGTGCTCTCTGGAGCCTTAAACCAGGTTTCTGTTACTGCACAGATATCGATGTTCTCCATACTGAGGAGTACCTTGAGTGCATGCATTTTGAAGTTTAGACTTCTGGTGTTGAGTAGCATTACCCTTAGTTTTTGGTTACTTGTGCTATTTAATAACAAAAGTCTAGAAAACATAGAATAAGCTTTAACTACCTATTTAGATGAATTAGTAAAACTGCAAAAATAAGAGGTTGAATTGAAGGAAAAGGCTGGCTGGTTCTAAGGCTTCATAGGGAAGAGCGATTAAAAAATAAGGCAAAGCACACAAAGAATTTTTGCTGTATCAGAGAAACTGGAAGGAAAAGATTGCATTAATTTTATGAAGGCACAAATAGATGGACTGGTATTCTGCTGCAGGATTTGTTAGTTGAAAGGACACATCGAGTGTGTGTTTCAAACCCGGCTATGAGAAAAAAGCCAAGACCTAGCATACCAGCATAAAGAGATGATCCTGACAAAACTGTAACATGAAGGAAAAGTATTAAACATTGGAGACAGCAGGGTGTTTGTGGAAATGATTATTCACTGTATTCCAAGCAGAAGAGAAGCACATTAATCCAGCAGTCAGAGAGCTGCTATTCAGCTGTCTTCAGAATATTTTTTTCTTGAAGGATCAGGCATTTTTGATGGAGAACAGGCTAGGGAAGATATAAAAAAGCATTTGTCCAACAAAGGTAAGCCAGCAAGCAGAAGTGGACTCTGTTTTTCATTCATCTGACAAAAAAGCCCGTAGAGAGAGAGAGAAACATTGCCAGTGAAACCTTTTCCAGTGCTCCAAAGGAAAATGCTTGAGAGACAATGCATAGGAGTTGATCAGAAAAATCAAGAAGACTTTAGACATGAACCGGAGCCTGGTAATGGGAGATGAGATGATCAAGAAGAATACCAGCAGCACTGAAATTACTGAATAATTGGGGGACTATAAAGCATTAATCACATTAGTGAAATATGGCTTTGCAAGAAAAAGTGGTTGAGAAAGACAGCTTCTGTTGGCTTTCTTAAACTTATGGGTGAACAGTAAAACATATACCCCATTTTATGTCAAGTAGCTGTAAGTAAAACATTCTTATTAGTATTTGTATGAAACATTTCATGATATAAACTGCATATTACATTGTAAAGCAGTTTTGTATAGAATGCAGTTGAGGTATTTTAGATGTAGGAGGAGTCTTTTCAATTGCTGTTGTATATGTTGAAGATATTAAAACAAAGCACTTTTTATTAGTTGTAAGAAACTAAGCTTTACAGAACAGACAGAAGTAAGTTTAAGTTAATATAATGCTGTGGTCTTGGGTTGCTGGGGTAGGATGGGGTGTAAAAGTGAAATGATTGTTATATATAGTGTTAAGATGATTTGTCTTGTTTTTAACTTATGACAAGGACATAAATCTAGACATCCACCCATGTAAAAACATTTTTATATGCAAATAGGCTTGAACAACAAGACAAAATGATGAAAGTCACAAACGTGCTAAATTTCTTGCATTTATAAAGATATTAGAAAGCTTTATTTTCCATTATCAAATGTTTTTAGTGTGAGACAAGATGCCTGCAGTTGAAGGCAGTTTGCCATGGGAATTATGTACATTTTATTCTGAGTGGTGTTAGCTGTTCTTTTATCTCATTGTTGACTACTTTTACATGGAGACAAACTGTTTGCAGGTACAAGCAATTAATCATCAAAGTTCTGAACATTATTTGCCATTGGAAATGCAAAAGATTAAAGGTACAGTGGCAAGCAGTTCAGTGAAAAATAGTTTGAAATTGTGGGAAGTAAGTAAGAGATAGTAACCTCCTCAGCTTTAATGACTTTACACAATTTAGTTTTATTTAAAGGTAGCCAGTGCAGTTTTTCTTAAGGCTAAAAGTTAATGTTTTCTGAAAGCATGGAAGAGAAATAAGAAAATAAAAAACAGTAATCAGTGTAAGTGGGAAAACCCATCCTGTAATGTGCATTTTAGCTTTAACATGGGTAATCTTAATTTTAGATAAGGTAATGCCTGTTGATACAGCTGTCAAACTGGGGAAATTGTTGTGTATAATAGGTGGGAATAGCCACTTTTTTATCATAATGGCTACTCTGTCATTATCTTGGAATGTAAATGTCCATACAAGTATAGACAAAAAGGAAGTGGTATTTAATATTAAGAATTGCAGAGAGCAGATATCAGTGTTGCAAAAGACCCATTTGGAAAGAAATGAGCATGTGAATTTCTAAAAAAGAAGCCATCAGGATGGATATTCAGCAGAGTATCAGGAACAAACAAAAGTGGAGCAATAATACTGATTGCTAAAGGGGCTCAAATAGAGATAGAATAGGGAAAAATACAATAATGCTGGATTTGCAGTGATAAGTAGCTACTGCCAAGGAAGGTGCATTATGCTGCCATGTATTTTATATTCCACCAAAATCTGCCATTATGGAGCTTGAAAAAATTTTGGAAGAAATAATCAGCTTTCAGCAGGGAATATTCCTTACAAGTAGAGACTTGATTTGCAATAGTGAGGGTGTGTCAGCAGGATCTGTAAGAGAAAGTATAACAAAATAAGGTAGATTTCTGAAGAAATTTCTGAAAATGTTTGGTATGGAAGATGTGAATTTAGTGCTAGGCACTCTTGATGGAATTTACATATTATTCTACAAGGTACAATAACTAGAATAGACTGGATAGAAATTATATCTCATATGAACGCGTGCATTAAATTGAAAGCTTCGACACACATCCAATAATTATTTCAGATCTTGCACTGATAAAAACTAAGATAAACATGCAGGGTAATGAAGTAAGAAAATGAGACACCAGTGCTATTCCCACCTACCTGCTAAAAAAAGAAGAATTTAAGGAATGGGTAGGGAAATTATTCAAGTTATTAGGAAAGATAGAAATTTCTTCAGAATGGATAGCTAGTGAGTAGGCTAAAATGAAAATGGAGTTTAAAATGGGGTCGAAATAAAAGAGAAAGATATGGTTAAGAAGTAATGGGAATTGTTTAGAGATGCTGACAAAGATTAAACTATTTTGGAATGAGGAGTCTCACAGAACAAGAGGAAGAGTAACTGCAGATCCCTACATAGAAAATAAGGGAGCATTTGTATAATGTACATGCATTTATAAAGATTGCCAGTAAGCAACTAATTTTTGATAACTTCTAAGTTTAAAAATGTTTAGCCCAATGACTTAGACAACAGAAAGTAGAAAGAGTTGTCACCATACCTGTGGAGCCTTTGACAAGAAAAATAATGAGGAATCCCATAGAAGTATTAGAAATACTTTGGAAATGTTATAAAAATTTGGAAAAAAAACAGAGGAATGTGGAAACCAAGAAAGAGCACAAATTGAAATATTTATGTGAAACTTAATTATGCAAGGTTAGAGGAAGATGAGGCTCAACAACTAATAATGATGGGAGAAGATGAGATAAAAATGGTACTGTGTAATAAACCTGAAGGAACAGATGGTTTTGTCATGGAAGTTCTGAAGTTAGGAGGGAAGAAGATGATAAAGATCTTGAATATTTTGTTTATTAGTATTTAAAAAGGAAGGGGAAGCACCTGCATCTTGAAAGAAACTCGCAATGGCTTTATTACCCGGAGATACTAAAGACCCACTGGACCAATTTCAGTTTAAACTATGATTATTACCCGTTGTCTGCACTAGCTACAATAATGGCAAAGGTGTTGTCAAAATTGATAGATGTAGATCAGTAAGGTTTTGAGTAGGGAAGGCAAATCTTTTTTCACGATTAATAGAACAGTGATGATCCAGGGAGGGAAGCAGAATTTGAGCATGCCAGTGTTGTTGGGGGGTCTTGATGCAGAGAAAGAATTCTGCAGGGTAAGCTGGGATTTTATGAGTAGGGCAATGAAAACGTTTGCATTCCATTATTTTTAATAAGGTTAATTAGGAGGATATATGAAGAATCAAAGTCAAGAATTAAAATGAGAGGGTTCCTATGTGGTAAGTTGTGTTTGAACAAAAGAACCAGGCAGGGGTGTTTTCTTCCCCTTTATTTGTTTTGTATTCAGAGCCATTGGCAAAGAAAATAGATTTAGAAATTTGATGATTTAATTGGTATGGTAATCAAGAAAACTTGGCTTTGTTTATGGATAATATTATTTTTACTTGCTAAATCCAGAAAAGAACACCAATCTGTTGTGTTGTGGAACATTCTGAGACAGTTTCAAGTCTTTTTGGGTATAATATTAATGAAGATAAAACAAATGCTGTGGACGTAAATTATGTACCCTCATAGAAGTTATTTCAGCAATACTCATATTTATGGGGATGAAGTATTTAGGGGTATGGATTAAAAATACTTCTATTATGGCAGCTAATAATATGTTCAAAGTGATTAAACAAAATGTAATGGAAAAAAAAAACAAGAAAGTGAAAGCTCTTATTTATGGATCATAAGGTACAAGCATTGAAACATGTTTTTAGTGCTTTTAGTTGTATATATAGGACAGGCATATTTTATCATCTGAGAAGTTGTGGACAATATTTTATAGAGCTGAATTTGTTTGGGAGGAGAAGAGGGCAAGAGTTAAGTGAGAGAAGTTGATCCTACCTACAGAACAACATGATTTAGGATTACCTGATATGAATGGATATTATACAGCTACACAGTTAAGGCTCATATACATAACACAAGCAGAAGGTTACAATTCAAAGTGGAAACGGGTAATGATGTAATAGGGGGATTCAAGAAATAAGGAGAGAGTGGGCTTTTGGATATAGATCCTAAAGGAGAAAAATAACCATACAGATTAGTATATTATATGCATAATGTCGCAGAAAATAGTCTAAGAACTAAGCTAACGTGAGGATAGAGAAAGAATATTTTGAAAATAGAGATGACTGCAAGTAGGTATGCAGAAAATGGATAAGGGGGGGCTAAAATTTATTGAAGAAAACTGGCAATGGAACCAAGGTAAAGAGTGTGAATAACTAGACAGATGTAGGTAACAGAGTGGGATAAGGCCAAGAAGTAATTTGCAGTGCAGTTCAGAGACTGCCTTCCCTGCCAGGAATTGAGATTAGAGCATAGGCAAAGAGAATAAAGATAGTGGGGCCCTAAGTAAAAACCTACTCTGGTAGAGATTCTAGTCAAATCTAGAACAGAAGCTGTTAAAAGGATAATCAGTAGGTCATACAAAATATTGCATGGTGGCTACTATTAGAATCAATCTGAGGAGGTTAATAAAGATTGGGAAGAGAGATTGGAAAAGCAGTTTTCGAGGAACAAATGTATGTGTGCCTATATCTTAAGTGATAATTTAATAAAGGTGTTTAAAAAAGTTGCAGAGAAGCTTACAGATCGAGAACAGCAACAGTTGCAGAGAACGAAGAGCAAAATAAGTGAACATTGTGACAATTAATGCAATAAATTTGATTAAACAGTTGTTTTGACAGTAATCCCACAGCAGAGAAAATTCTACCTCAAATATGTATGCAGCAGAAAGAGGAAAAAGCACAAATACTTAGGCAACAGAAAAAGGAAAGAGCTGTGGCAACACTTAAGATTAACTTGCAGTTTTATGGTCATTTGTATAGAGCAGAGGAGTAGGGAAATCAGGAAAAGATGTGTTTGGCAGCATTTTTGAAAACATTATTTTTTCCAAAGCTTGGAGAAGTGGAAACTCAACAGTTAGCCATCACAATAGATAAAGGGATAAAGAACAAATAAAAAAAAATGTAAAACTAAACAGCAAAATTTCCATAGAAATGTGGGAGTTAGAGGGAAGGAGGCTGTTTAAGTTTTGGAAAGTACTGTTAAATGTATTGAAGGGGGAAGTGGTACTCACATTCTTAAGAAAGCAGTGACAATAGTTTTACCAAAGAAGGGCAGTGATCCTGCAGACCCCTCATATAGACCAAATCTCATTCTAAATCATGATTACAAAGTGTTTGTGTTTATATTAACTAGGTGAATTGCAAAATTGTTACCAAAGTTGATAGATGTGGATCAGCTTGGTTAGGTGGAATGGAGAGAAGCATTTGATAACGTTAATAAAATAATGGTTGAGGGAAAAAGACAATCAGAATATTAAAAACATATTGCTGCATAATTTGGATACAGAGAAAGTGTTTGATATGGATTGCTGGGAATTCATGAGAAGGATAATGTTAGTATTTGCATTCCAAAATGGTATATTATAGTAGTTAATAAAGAGAATATATATGATGGATCAGAGGCAAAAATCAAGGTGGGAGGAGTCCTGACAACTTCAGTTTTAATAGAGGGACTAGATAATAATATCCTCTTTCTCCTCCCATACTTTTTGTAAACTTGGAAACTTTAGCTTAAATGATGACAGTTCACACATGTATAGATATAATTGGTGTGATAGCCAAGAAAAACAAGTTTGTTTGCAGAGGATATTGTTTTGCACTTGACAAATCCTGGATCTGATATTGGGGTGTTTTAGAATATTTTAAGACAGCTTCAAGTCATTTCAGGTTATAAAAATAAATAAAACAGAGGCTGTAGCTGTAAATTGTGCCTACACATAGAAATTAATTCAGCAATACACATTTATGGGGACACGAAAAGATGAAGTATTTAGGCATGGGATCAAAAGGATCTTGTTGTGGCAGCTAAGGATATGTGGGAAGACAGCGAGTAGAAGATAATTAAAAAAGAGAGATTAGAAACTAATGGCCATGAACAGGTACAGTATGATGCAGGCAGTGGAAGTATTTTGAATTTCTTTGGTCCTATACATATGTCAGGCATACATTTATTAGCCAGAGGGGAAGGTGTAGACATTAAGAGTTGAAATTTATTTGGGAAGGGAAGAAGGCAAGAGTTGAAGTAGGATAGTAATTGTTCCTATTGAACATGGTGTTTTAGGACTACATGGTTTGAAGAGAGATTTTCAAGCTTTACAGTTGAGACTTCTGTATGTACCCAGATGGCTATAGATCAAAGTGGGGAAAAAGTGATACTGGATCAACGTGAAAATATGAGGAATCCTGAGACACGAGGGTTTTAGAAATAAGCTCTTAAGGAGTATAGAAATAACTGTGCAGAACATTATAAAGTGGTAGACAGTATTATAAATTAAGTGGAGGAAGGAGATTTTGCAAATAGAAATACAAAAAAATACAAACAAGGAATCCATGCGAAACTGGATCCTTACAAACGACCCATCTACTGCCCAATATTATGGTACAGTACCAACTGGCCTTGGTGACCATTTAGCCACATTCATATTAAGACAGCACCTCAAAACCACTAAAACAACCACCTTACATAAAATCCGTAATTCAAAAAATTTCATACTTGAGCATTTCATTAATGCTCTAAGGTATTGCAACTGGGATCCCCTAGCAACCCTAACACTAGACAAAGCAGTGGAGTACTTCAATACCACCTTTTTAAACATATTAAATCAGTTGCCCCCTTACGGACAATTTGAATAAAAAACAACCCAGCCCCATGGCCCTCTAAAAACACAAGAACCCTTTTCAAACTTAGGGGTAAATCTTGGGATACATGGTATCACAGTAAGACCAATTACAACAGGCAGATTTTCCTTGAACTACGTAATAAAGCAAAAAAAAAAGATTAGGCAAGATAAGAAAAATCACTACACAGAGCTACCAGTAAAACATACCACTAACTCCCAAAAATTCTGGGCAGCTGTCAACCAAGTATTACAATCAGGCAAACCCACTACCCCTCCCCCTATGTCAGAGGAGATAATATAGAGATAGCTACCCAGTTTAACAACTACTTCACTTCTTCCATCCTTAACCTAACTAGCAAAAGCCAGCCTTGCACTCTCCCGCAATCAGTCAGCAATCCAAACTTGTACCCTCCATTCACTCTCAAACCAGTTCCTACCAATACAGTATACAAGCACCTCACTAAATTAAAACCCACCACTTTGCCAATCGACAAACTCAGTGCAGAGTACCTCAAAATTGCCGCTAGTGCTAAAGCTTATCCCATTTCGATACTTATCAACCAGTCTGTCAATGAGCATACAGTTCCAGCCCTTTGGAAAACCTTCTACATAATACCTTTACACAAAGCTGGTCCCTCAACCGAACTTACCAACTACTGCCCCATAGCAATCTTAACCCCCCATTAATAATCCTTGAAAAATGTATCCCTTCTTAGCTGATGATACATTTACTTACAAATAGTCTCCTCACCAACACCTAACTTCCATAGCACCACCACAGCACTCGTATACTTCACCAACACTGTCAAATCAATTTAGGAGCCAAGGAAACCTAGTGTCTGCCACTTTCTCGATCTGTCCAAAGCATTCAGTACAGTATACCACAGCAAACTACTTATTATCTTTGCCGAACTCAACCTAAACAACCCCTCGTTGCTCTGGTTTCAAGACTACCTGTCTAACCACCAACAAGTAGTTAAGTAGCATAATTCCCTCTCCCCCTTCTCCCAGTAACACTAGGTGTACCACAGGGATCCATACTGGACTCCTACTATTTAATGTCTTTACAAACACCCTCCATACCACCACCCAGCAAGATACAATAGTCCAATATGCAGATGATACTACACTGATCTGCTCAGCACCCACAGTCCAAACACTCCAGACTAAAATCCAAGAGGCCTTCTCCAGTATCGGAAACTGGTTAAAAAACGCACAACTAATATTTAACCCCCAAAAAAGACTCAACTTTTATGCTTTTCCACCCTACCAAAACTATCGACTCTTCTGCTCTTTTCTTTATCAATTCTGCCAATAACACCCAAATCTCCCCAGTATCCCAAGCTAAACTTCTTGGTGTAATATGACCAAAATCTAAAGTTTGACAAACATATAGCACAAACCATATCCAAAGTCCGTAAAAAAACTTGGAACCCTATACCGCTGCAAAAACCATCTAACCAAAATTACTATATCCAGAACTCACCTTCTCTCTACATTGCTTTGTGCATCTCTTGTATTAACAAACCTTAACAAGACAGACCTACACAAATTGTCCACGTGCTATAATAAAATAGTTAGATTCACAACCAACTCTAATTTCCATTCCCATCACTGTCACTTACTAAAACAATAGGTTGGCTAGAACTCCCCAACTTGCTAAACTATAACCAACTCACCATGGCTCATTATTTGCTGTACCACCTAAACAAGATTCCTGATCTCCCAGGCATACTCAACTTTCACAATTCTGTTCGCCAACTAAGATCCACAAAGAAAGCCCTTCTTGAAGTTGCTAAGTGTGGACATAGTGCTGGTGAATCCCTCTACTCCCACACAGTTGCTAAAATCTGGAATTCTCTTCCACCAGCTATCGGATTGCAAAACAGCTCTCCCATCTTTAAAACACAATTAAAAGCCCACCTCAATCTCATCTGGCAATGTACCTGTATTGACCATGGCTAGCCCTATTACCACCATTCAGTTAAATCTTCCTCTGGCACTACTCAGATGTCAGATACATAGAAAAAAACCCTGCCATAACAAATGGTATATTTAAATGTATGTACATAACTGTATATATTATTACTGCACTTTCTTACTCATATACATTATATTTTCTGTTTTACTACTGTACACTCTATATATTATACACTTCTGTAACGTATCATACTATGCTATGAAATACTATTGTTTGCTTTAATTTGTACTCCTCTCTGACTTTTGTATTTTTATCATATATGTGGAGCTTTTGTATTTTTTATGATTGTTATCTATGTGGAGCTTTTCATACTGTGCTATGATATACTATTGTTTGCTTTATTAATTTGTACTCCTCTCTGACTTTTGTCTTTTTATCATATATGTGGAGCTTTTGTATTTTTTATGATTGTCATCTATGTGGAGCTTTTCTCCCTGGGTCTCTGCTGAAAATGGGCACCTGACTGCCCAGTCAGACCAACCCGGTAATCAAATATAAAATAAGTAAATAATAAATAAAGGAATAGAAATTAGGCAAAATATGCCCAGAACTAACTGGAGGGAACTTGAAAAGTAGCCTCACTATGGGGAGCAAATAGGTTGAAAGAGAGAAGTGATAAGTAGTTTTTTTGAATTGCATGCTAAAGAATGCCTTCCATATCAGGGATTGTTGACAGAATATATGCAGTGGTGGGGATTATCAAGTGTAAAACAGCTCTTTTAGGGATTTTTACTGGAATCAAGAAAAGAAGATGCTGTTGAAAAAGGTAGAATTAGTAAGTTATATAAAATGTTATATAATAACAATAAAAAGTTTTGAGAGGAGACTAAAAAGATTGAAAGTGAAGATTAGAATGACAAATTATAAGACAGTGGTGGCTATAAATTTGTAAAGCCTCTATGAAGTTCAGAAGATTGATATTTGCATGGTAATGTTTACGCAGGTACTTTTGTAATCCAGGTAGACTTCAGAGGATTGTGCTTTCAGCTGAGAGACATGTGGAGGAGTTATAGGGAATGAAATAGGAAACTGGGAACACATTTTCTTGGACTGTGTGGGTTAACCGAGTTTAAGGACTTCCTATAGAATGTCCTAACACAGTAGTTGGGGGAACATATTATATGAACTAAGGGGAATTTCATTGTTTGGAAAAGCAAATCAGGTGCCAGGATCCACCACATAACACATGCGCTCAGGTCACTCCACAATAAGTACAAATATGACACTGTCATTGTCCATGTTGGTGTGAATGACCTGAGACATACCTCCCTGGACTACATGAAAAGAGACATGGAGGAGCTCTCCGATCTTTAATCCCAGGCAGGTATGACCCTAACCCTGAGTAGCATCCTGCCGTCACCCAGAATGATACCACGGTACAAGGACAAAATGATTGACTTAGCTTCTGGTGTCATTCTAAGGGGATCCAGTGTTTGTCTGCCTGGGAAGACATGATCTACAGACCACGATGCTTTGCCAGAGATGGCCTGCACCTGTCGCCCTTAGGATTCCGGATACTGGCTAAGGCTCTTGCCACCCCTATAGTGCCTTTTTTAGGCAAGGTTCAAATGACAAATTCACCACCGTAACAGGTACAAGCAAGCAAAATCTGAGGGTAATGCTACTCAATGCTAGAAGTCTAAACCTCAAAATGCACTCACTTGAGGTACTCCTTAAAATGGAGAACATTGACATCTGTGCAGTGACAGAGACCTGGTTCAAAGCTCCAGAGAGCACCCCTGCATTACCAGGCTACAATTTGTACCATACCTTTCAGCCACCTAACCCAGAACGAAGCACTAAAGGCGGAGGTGTGTCCCTATTCATTAAGGATATCCACAACTCCAGGCTAGTTGCACAGCGTAATGCATCCGAGATTATCCAAGTATAACTAACTCTGGGCAAGACCACAATCCAAATTGTAGCTTGCTACAGACCCCCCACCATGCCCCAGGATTCCCACTCCTCATTTCTTGATACACTGGAAAGTATTAGGGTACAACCCAACACCCTAATAATGGGCGATTTTAACTAAACTACCCCACCATTAACTGGGAAAACTACTCATGTACCAACTCTTTTGCTCAACGTTTTCTAGAATTCATAAATTCCAGCGCCTTGGATCAACTTATTCACACCCCCACTAGGGGCAGCAATATCCTAGACCTGGTCATTACCAACATGGGAAACCGGTGTTCCACACCAGAGGTCAATTCCTCGTTGGTCAGATCCGACCACAAGCTAATCAGCCTAGACATCCCACCCCCATCCCCAATTAGGGAAACCATCGTAAAAAAACTTCTCCGAAGCCAACTTCACACTTCTTAAGACAGAAGTGGCAAACTTCATGACACCCAAGCAGGCGGACAATAGAGGCATGACTGCTGAATCCTACACAAATGCACTTTATAAGCACTTACACGAGTGCATGGATCATGCTATCCCTAATAGAACCAAGATGTTATCTTCCAAAAAAAGGAAGCCAATCTGGTGGTCCTCTGCCATAAACAAACTCTACAACAGAAGAAAGAAACTGATGCAAAAAAGAGTAAAATCCCATGACTGGATGAACTCCCTGATCAACCTCAGTAAGAAGCTAAGATCCCTCATAAAATCCTCCAAAGCTAGTTACTAAAACAAAATTGCCACTGACTCTATGGGAGCACTCAGATCTGCTCTGAGTTACAGCACAATGGCACTAAATATACAGAACCAAATGATATTGCCAACATCCTAGCAGATAGGTTCAGTGCTAACGTTACCCCCCTCTCACCCCCTAGAGGGCCCATCTCTATTCCAGAAGAATGCAAAGTTCCTATAATCATGGCTGCACAGGTAAAAAACACACTCTCCAAAGCCAAGAACACAGCATCCATGGGACCTGACAATATCCCAGGCTGCATTCTACATGAACTACAGAATTAACTGGCACCCTACCTAAGTACCATGTTCAATCATAGCCTCACCTCAGGCTTTGTACCCACTGAATGGCTCACCGCGACGGTTATCCCACTCCACAAAGGGGGAGTCATGACGGACTCCGGGAACTACCGCCCCATTAGCCTGACGAGCCTGGTCTGCAAGGCCATGGAACGTATCATCATGGAACTCATAAACAAAGACATTGGTAATCTCCAAACTCTGGACCCTACCCAGTTTGGATTTGTAAAAGGCAGATCATGTCTCCTAAACCTGATTGACTTCTTTGAAGCAGTCACCAAAGCCATAGATAAGGGTAAAATGGTTCACACAGCTTATCTAGATCTCGCCAAGGCTTTCAACACCATCCCCCACTCTGGAATTATAGATAAGCTCACTAAACGTGGTATAAATCCCTATGTCACAAGATGGGTTGCCAACTGGCTCATGGACAGAACCCACACTGTGAAAGTAGCGGATTCCAAATCCGACTTCAAACCAGTGACAAGTGGAGTACCACAGGGTTCAGTCCTGGGTCCTCTCCTGTTTGGTATCTACTTCTCTGAAGTGCAGGCTAACACAGAAAGTCTTTGGCTAACAAAGTTTGCAGATGACTGCAAACTAGGAGACATAATCAAAACTCCTAATGATGTGGACAAACTAAAAAAGGGCCTCACTGAGACAGATACCTGGTGTCAAAGCCATGGCCTGAAGCTCAATGTCAAAAAGTGTATTGTCATCCCCTTTGATAAAAACTCTGTACCCATGAACTACCACATAGCTGGTAGTCTACTTAATGCCGAAAATGTGATGAGACCTTGGGACACAGGTGGACAGTAGTCTCTCCTTTGATAATCACATCGCCACAGTGGTCAGGAAATCCTTCTATGTGGCTCATCTCATCACAAAAGGATTCTCATCCAGGAAAAAAAGAGGTCATTGTTCCCCTCTACTCATCACTCTTTAGACCCATTAGTACAACGCCCCTTTTGACATGTACCTCACAAGACATCTACAACAACTGGAAAGACCACAGAAATACCTCACAAAGAGGATTACTGGCCTCAAACAGATGCCCTACGCAGACCGTCTCAAAAAACTACAGCTTTACTCCATCGCATATCGCCTACTCAGGGGCGATCTCTGCCTAAAGCTATGTCAAACCCAGAGCTGTTGGACATGCTCCACTTAAAGAAATCCCGATCACTCCGAGCTACATGCTCTAGGGACCTAAACCTTGTCACCACAATAAACAGAATATGCTGGAGGGATAGATTCCTGTCCCAGAGACTTCCCATACTCTGGAACAGACTACCTATCTATGTCAAACAGAGCTCCTCATTAGCACTCTTCAAGAAAAATCTTGATGATTGGATGGGAAATGGGAAATTCACCCCAGGGATCACTTCTGTGGCTCTGCTCGACAGGGGCACAGGAAAATAATTTTCTTGGGTGGCGAAAGCCAGGGTACATTTTTTGGCTAGGCTTATATAGGCCCTAGGGCCAATAGCCTAGTACCTACCTATAAACTACCGCATTTACCAATGTTAAGAATGACTTTGTAATTGAAATAATGTATGTAGAAGTAGTTGCATATAATAGAAGGTTTAACGTTGCAGCCATTTATGTGTTCCAAAGCCAGAATGTGCCACAGCTGAAATAATTTGCAGTTAACTTAGTTTGTGTTTTAAGAAAGGGATAGCTGTGGTTGCTGGTAATTTTAATAGTCAAGATACTAACTGGGATAGCTCAAACAGTAAGCACTTTCAAGATATTTTAGGAGGAAATGT
Organism: Protopterus annectens; assembly: GCF_019279795.1. NCBI lineage: Eukaryota > Metazoa > Chordata > Ceratodontiformes > Protopteridae > Protopterus > Protopterus annectens. The sequence goes on along the minus strand of NC_056737.1, from coordinate 537,263,088 downwards.
ACATTTTGGTTTGCCACAAGTAGTTCTTCAGATGGATGTGTGACAGTAAATCCACTCGACGTGGCACCCATGTCCCTCATGAACAGAGGCAGTCGGTGTTAATTCCCATATACTAATGCCTCGGCAAATTCTGCTCACTTAACAATAGACAATTAGGACAACTTGAGATAAAGACATATATCTGGAACATTTCTCCCCAGGCCGCTGCTGAAAATTGGCTTCATTCCAAGTTGGACTTTTCCAGTAAACAAATGTTAAATAAATAAATAATAAATATGGCTAGACTTGTAAGGGCTCTTGGGCCGTAAGCCTAGTAACCTCCTATGAACCACTGTCCCACTGTCATCTGTTCATCACCACTGCTCCGCAAAAAAAAAAAAAAAAAAAAAAAAAGAAAATGTCTCTGCAACAAAGGTTAGTGTTATCCTTAATATTAGGGACTAAAACTCTGCAAACTTGTTGCCAGTAAATAATATTGTTTCATATTCTTTTATGGTGCATGTAAAAGGAGTATTGACAGTAAGGGCTCCACTAGGAAATCTTGTATAGCAGAGTATGAAAAAGTTTTCTTTGATGAATAAAGGTAATTATTTTGATACTGCTGCTTGCACAGTTCCCAAAATTTCCTCAGCCTCCTGTGTAAGACAGCCTTGTTTAATTCCTTACTGAAGGTTCATATGTCTACATTTCCTGCCTATCATCCTGATGACTTATTTACATCTTTCTATAAAAAACTTCCTCAAAGGTGGTACTCTTTGACATTCATATAGTGCTTCATGCTTATTTTGCAACTTGAATTTTGTTAGAAAATTAACCCTGGAACCACTTGATTTTTTTTTTATCTTGGAACACTCCATAAATTCCATGCCTTGATGTATCCGAGACCAAATACAGTCTTCTTCAATGAAGAAGTAGCTTTGCAGATGGTACCTTCTTTCATGACCCAATGTATAAAGAGGTGAGTTCCTTCTGGCATGTGTTGATGAGCCCTGGTGAGGAGAAAAGTGAGTAGATTTATTGTTTATACATACATACACACACACACACACACACACACACACACACACACACACACACACACACACACACACTTCTAGAAGATGAACAGTGCCCCCGCCCCTTCCAAGATGCCTTTAGGCTTCGTTGCTGGCCCCTACATGAATTTGGTCATTGGAATAAAGGTAAATTGGAGTGCTGAAAGACTCTGCATAGGATTTGCTGCAGTGGGTCGGGAATCAGAATGACAGCAGGGGGGAATTATCTTCCTATATAACTAAGCGTTTAAATGCATACATGCTCTCTTCCAAATTTAATTTAAAAAAAAAATCACAGACTGAAAAGCAGTTTGGAGGAGTTAAGATCAAACTGTTGTGCACCCACGCTACGTTAGGCTAAGACTTGTTGCTTTCTGTTTTTCTCAGTTAATTAGTGTAAGTTTTCCTTGTATATTTAAGATACCACGTGGATGAGTTGCTTATTTTTTGATTTGTTCTTTGTTTCTGTTAACACAAAGGAAAAATTAAGTAAAAAAATAATGAAATAAATACAGATGTGGTGTTAAAGTACCTTTATGATATTTTGCTCTGAGCTAATCATTTTATGAAACTACAGTGTTGGCTGGACCCTAGCATATGAAACATCTAGCCACCTAGCAGTCCAGGTTTCCTATCATATTATCACTCTACTCCATTTATACTGAGAAGTTCTCTTGACGCGTGAGCATTTTGATCGGGTGCTTGTCAGTTGGACCAGAATGAATATCCAGCTTCCTGGCATCATGGCCTATGTAACAAGTGATAACATGCCCCATCTTTTTCATTTGAAAGTGAGCAAAAGTTCCAATATTTATAGGATGCAATAAAAAGTCTTTTGGCTTTTCCCGGTTAGGGGTCGCCACAGCGGAACTCCAGTCCTCTCATGATTGGCAGTGGATTTTTACAGTGCCGCGTTGCCAGCCTGACGCCCAACCTTCAACAAAGTCACTCCCATTCATGCTCGCACCTACCTGCATATCTTTAACGTCACTCGACCCAGGGAGGACATGCAGACTCCACACAGAATATATGTAATATTTTACAAAATATGACATCATTTGATGTAACCACATACAGCTTAGGATTGTGTATGATGGATTTGGTCTCCAATTAATATCTGAAGCAGTTAACTTTAATTGAGGTTTCATACTTACCCTGAATAAATTTTCTACACCTTGCTAAAGGTGCATTCCATCCATAACATTGCTCTATTTAACCTATAAACTACCTATCCATATCAAACAAAGCTCATTAGTACTCTTCAAGAAAAATCTTGATGATTGGATGGGAAATAGGAAATTCACCTCTGGGATCACTTCTGTGGCTCTGCTCGACAGTGGCACAGGAAAATAATTTTGTTGGGTGGCAAAAGCTAGGGTACCTTTTTGGCTGGGCTTGTATAGGCCCTAGGGCCGATAGCCTAGTACCTACCTATGAACCTAGATAATTGCAAAAAATATATATATATATATGAATATATATATATATATGTGTGTGTGTGTGTGTGTGTGTGTGCACGCGCTTGTGATTATCTATATGTGTGTGTGTGTGTGTGTGTGTATATATATATATATATATATATATATATATATATATATATATATGTATACACACACACACCCACGTCATATATATAAAATAAAATCACAGGTCATCTGTGTGCTAAAAGAAAAAAACAAATCTGACTTTGTGAATTCTGATTTGAGAAATAAGGTTAAAAATGAGGTTAAGAATGTTCTTAAGTAAAAATGCCTATTACCTCTCTTAAAAAACAATGCATTATTCCCACCCCCCCAAAAAAAAAACTTGTATTTAGTTGACCAACTTTTCTACCAGGACTGTGTCAGACTCCACCCCCAGTGACATTACTTTTGCTGAATGTTCTGTTGTTTACGTCCATGATCGCATTCAGCAAACAATGTCAGATACTCAATACTTTTATTTCAACTTGCTACTTCAGTTCACCTCCCTTTACTATATTGTACTAATGAAGTCTTCAAACACACTAAATGCATAAACCTGGCACAGCAGTATTTGACAGTCTAGCACCATCCACAATTACCTCTCCTGTAACCATCATTATCAGTAGTTTTATTAAAGAGAGCTATGCGGCCTCATGCTGGAAGAAAGCAGTTGTGCAGCATCTCAAGTATGGTTCATCAGTTGCTATCATCCCAGTTGTGATCCTTGCACAATTTTAAAAAAGGCTCAGAAATGTATTCACCTCCAGCTTTTTGATCATCTAATAAAATTAATTTATATTTCCATTACAGATTGATCTGCTCGTGTATCTTGGAAAGCAACTTGACCGAGAGGAATTCTTTGGAGTTTACCTTCTCGACAGATGCATAGATAGGGTGCAGGGCGTTAAAGGGCACAATAGGCAGATGCTGATCTGGCAGTAGTTCAGTACTGGCATTTGTACAGAAACCTGGGCAGTGAAGGAAGAGGACTTGAGGATGCTAGAGACGATTAAGATGAAGTGCCCGAGAATGGGTGGTAGGATGCACAATGTGGAACAGACAAAGGAATTATGACATTAGAGCAGAAGTCAAAGCAGCTTCAATTGCAGAGAAGGTCAGAGTGAACAGATTATGGCAGTTTGGGCATATGCAAGTGAGCAGAGGGTGATTGGGTCAAGAAGATTTGGGAAAGACGGGAAGAAGACAAGAGGTAACAAGGATGTATAATAAAGCAATGGATTGTATGGAAAAGATCTACAGCAATCCAGCATGACTGTCAGAGAAGGTAGGTGAGTGCTATAGAATCTAGAAAGTTGACATGACACCCCCGACCTTATGTAGAAAATGGGAAAAAATGGTTGACGATGATGATAGAAGCCCCTTCAAATGCTCATTTTTTAGATATAGTTTGTTGAAGGAGCTGCCCTTGATGGTCACTAAGAGACTTATAAAAATGTAGTTTGTGCTATATATCAGGGAATTGTAACATAGTAAAACCTAGGGTAGCGAATACCATTCAGGACAGTAAAACCTAGGCTTAGTGAGATCCATTCAGCAGAGTTGGTTCTTCATACCAGGATGCAGTGGTATGGCAGGCTATGCCATCTCATCCACCTCCAGATTCTCTCCTCCCCACTTCCACTTAAATATCTAGACAGTCAGAGTAAATTCACACTGTCCAATCAAAGCATACTAACTCTGTTATAGTAGCAACCCTGTTTTAACTCTGTTGTGTTCTAATACCACACTACACTTCATGCAAACTATTTTTAAATTGTTATAAATCACACTATTTGTTAGTAAGCATTAATTGTAATATAGAGAAGTGGAGTAGCATTGGAAATGTACATGACACTATTTGTGGACTACTTGTGAAATGTTGCAAAGATTATATAACAACTAGGAATAAAAAATCTATAATTGATTCTGAAAGAAGGCTTGCTACCCACTAAACATCTGGTTGCCATAATCATATCCTCAAATACAATTATGTCGAGCATGTGACATTGAAACTGTTTGTGGGCTATTCATTCCTAATACCACCTTGTCAAGATCCACCAGCTGTGATTGGATGCAGGATGCAGTATCTGAAGCTGGTATACATCCTTGTATAAAGTGTATGCAACAAGATTAACCTGGCTGGCTTTCCTGTTACTAGACAGATTTCTTAGCATTTGCAGGAACATTGCTCAAGTCATTTTTTTCCAGTAATTGTAGAATAGGCCTACTATGTTACTATATCTACTGATGGCCTGTAGAGACAAGTACTGTTAAATGTACAGTAACACTTGTCACAGTAAATACTTCTACAAGTCCGCGGCAGGAAACAATAAACTGTTTTGTTACAACAAGATGGATTACTGTTTAACCTATCAAAATACAAACAAATTACCATAAATTATGCTGGAGACGTAATGATTGACTGGTGCATCCTGGAAGCCTTGTAGTAGTAACCAGATAATAATCTATATTTAACAATTTAATTTAGTCATTATTACCTAAAGAGAGCAAACTTCTTTTTGAGCTTCAGGTATACAGCATCACTAGTTCAAAAATTACTTAGTAAAAGTCAAAGATGGTTCATGTGCAGTTAACCTAGCACCAAAATGTCTCAACATATCTGCTGACACCACAACATAGTCATTGTCAATTTCTGGGAAACATTTCTGGAAGAGGAAGATATTTTCCTAGCTTAGAAGAAAGGTTGTCATGATCCCTCTCCATAAAGAAGTTAATAAGAATATTTTTAATAACTATCAATATGTTTTTCTTTTCATTCTTCACAGTCCTAGAAAGATAACAGTGGCTGGTGCTCCGTGAAGTTGGATTTTGTCAAAAACAAAATGTGAGACCAGGTTAAAGCACAGAGAGTGCATTACTACTACTAGCAAAATAGGTGAAAAGTAGCTTAAACTGTAGAAAACTTCTCAAGTTGATACTTGTACAGTTAACGAAGGCATTTGACTTAGCCACTTGTAACCTACTAAGCAAGCTACATTCCCACAGGATCTCCTCAACATTCCAAAGATTTATTTTATTGTATACCTTAAGAATAGGTCTCAAAGGTTCTGACTTTCCTGTATCAAGTTTACCTTCTGATATATCAACAGGCTGTCTCTCTCTGATAGATTTTTGTTAACAGCATGTGGATTGTGTGTGTGTCCTGGTACTAAGGTCATTGTGTACACTGATTCGCATTGCTGTAGTCTGCCCTGTAAATGAAAGAAGTTAATAGTTAACTATAAAAGTTCCTTCTTTCTTGGCTTCTACTCATTTTTATTAAACTTAGGATCATACACTTCGTCCCATCTGAATCTGATGACAGTAGCATATTTGTGCCAAAAACATTAGCTCCAAATAACCTACCTGCAGAATTAGTTAAATGGGCACAAATATTATGCCTTAGCTTGAATATAAGGTGAAATTTGATGAACACATTAGGATGGTTAATGCCAAAATTAGGTAAAAACTAGGCATGCCTCACAGATCTGAATTATTCATGACTACTACAGAACTATTTGGTACCAACTAGATGTTACTTCTTCTTTGTCTCCTGCTTGCTTCAGTGGTACTTAACTAATGTACAACCTCCACAATTAGATAAGCTAAAGAAGTTGTATAACAGTATAGCAAAGTTTGCTTTTGAACTCTAGCACTGGAAGACTGAAATTAGTTTTAATTCACAAACAGTCCTTAAAATGCTGTTATCTTCTGTTGATATAAATTCTTATGTAGGTTAGCATGTCTCTTTCTGAGTATTATTTTTAATGGTTATGTACCTGAACAACCACTGACAAATGTTCAACACAAGTGAATACTCCCTTAGCAACAGGTTTGGGGAGTCCTCTATTAATTCATACATTGCTAAACTAGGGAAAAATTCTCCATTCTTTTAGAAGGCATGCTGTGAAGCAATCCTTAAACATGTTAAAACATTACCGTTTTAACACCTGGCGGCATCACTTAATCCTGTTTTCTACTTCTCTTGAAAACAGTGCACATCTCCATCTTTCTAAATCTTATTAACTGACTACTGTAGATGCTTTTTTCTTCTTAACATGCCATGCAAAAAATATATTATTATGTATAAATGTCCTAGTTTTTTATTTTGCTGCAAGGACCCCTCATACTATATAATGTTACCAGGACTCCTTTTTTATCATGCATGCCAATATAATAAATGCACGGGGAGCTCAAGCTTTCTTTTTCTCAGTAGAGTGCATTTTGATTGTTGGTGACATGTAAATGAGAAAATGTACACAGTGCTTTTTCTGTGATTAGCAGTTACTCTAGCAGACCATAGTAGGATGAAATTGTCATATATTCTGTATCTGACAGCTAATTCTCCTTTCCTCTTTGTATCATAGGTTCATAGGTTGGTACTAGGCTATCAACCCTAGGGCCTATACAAGCCTAGCCATAACAATTTCCTGGCTATTTCTTCCCACACTGTTTACTTACCTGGACCCCTGTCTAGTAGGGCGACTGACGTGATCCCCGGGGTGAATTTCCTTTCTCCCATCCAATCGTCAAGGTTCCTTTTGAAGAGGACCAAAGAGGCACTCTGCTTGACATGTACGGGCAATCTTTTCCAGAGTCTGGGGAGTCTCTGGGTCAGGAACCTATCCCTCCACCATGTTTTGTTTATTGTAATGACAAGGTTTAGATCCCTGGAGCGTGTGGCTCTGAGGGATTGGGATTTCTTTAAGTGTATATTAAGCAGAGATCACCTCTGAGTAGACGATATGCGACAGAGTATAGCTGGAGTTTTTTAAGGTGGTCAGCATAGGGCATCTGCTTTAGGCCTGCGATTCTTTTAGTGAGGTATTTCTGCGGCCTTTCCAGTTGTTGCAGATGTCTTGAGAGGTACATACCAAACGGGGCATTGTATTCTATAATGGGTCTAATGAGGGATGAGTACAGTGGGACAATTACCTCCTTTTTTCTGGATGAAAAGCCCTTAGTGATAAGGTGTGCCACATAGAAGGATTTCCTGACTGTTGTGGTGATGTGGTTATCGAAGTTGAGACCACTGTCCACCTGTGTCCCTAAGTCTCTTATCACACTTTCGGTGTTTAGTGTACTGCCACCTATATGGTAATTCATGGATACATGTTTTTTCCCAAAGGGGATAACTATACATTTCTTGGCATTGAGCTTGAGCCCATGACTCTGGCACCAAGCATCTGTTTCTGTAAGGCTCTTTTGTAGAGTATCCACATCATTTGGGGATTCAATAATGGCTCCCAGTTTGCAGTCATCTGCGAACTTTGTTATCCAGAGTCCCTTAGTGTTGGCCTGTACTTCAGAGAAGGTAGATGCCAAACAAGAGCGGTCCCAGGACTGAACCCTGAGGTACTCCACTTGTCACTTGTCTGGAGCTGGATTTGGAGTTTGCTACTTTTACAGTGTGGGTTCTATCAGTAAGCCAGTTAGCAACCCATTGGGTGATGTATGGATTAATGCCCAGCTTAGTAAGTTTATCTATGATTCCAGAGTGGGGATGGTGTCAAAGGCCTTGGCAAGGTCTGTATAGGCTGTGTGGACCACCTTACCCTTGTCCATGGCTCTGGAGACTGATTTGAAGAAGTCAGTCAGGTTCAGGAGGCAAGATCGGCCTTTCACGAACCCAAACCGGGTGGGGTCCAGTGTTTGAAGGTTGCCAGTGTCTTTGTTTATAAGTTCCATGATAATACGCTCCAAGGCTTGTCAGACTGATGGGACAGCAGTTTCCGGGATCCATGGTGGATCCCCCCTTGTGGAGTGGGATAACTGTAGCTCTGCGCCACTCAGTGGGCACGAAACCTGAGGTGAGGCTATGATTAAACATGGCACTTAGGTGAGGTGCCAGTTCATATTGTAGTTCATGTAGTACACAGCCTGGGATGTCATCTGGTCCCATGGATGCTCTATTCTTAGCTTTGGAGAGTGTGTTTTTTACCTGTGTGGCTGTTATTACCGGAATTTGGCAATCTTCCGGTATTGAGATGGGCCATTTAGGGGGTGAGAGGGGGGTGAAGTTGGCACTGAATCGATCTGCCAGGATATTGGCAATATCCTTGAGATCAGTATATTTAATGCCATTCTGTTTTAGCTCAGAGCAGATCTGAGCATTGCCATTTAGATTCTTGACATAGTTATAGAATGCCTTTGGAATCTTCAAAAGAGACCACAGCTCTCTCTCTCTTCTGAGTCAGGCAGACTGTCTTTCTAGTTGCCTGCCTCTTATGTTAATCTGACCATATATCTAATTTCCTCTCTACTTTCACTGGCTTGTGTGAGTAATCACTAAATCAAAAACCCCTCCCCTTCAAATATTTAAATTTATTGGCCATCCTACTGTATTCCATAGTACCAGAATACAAAAGTGACCACCCCTTTCAACCCATCTTGCTGTTTTAAAAATAGTAACTCTCCGCTAAACCTTAACTTTTTAAACAGGTAAAACTTAAGTTACCTGCTTTCATGTCTAACTTCTCTAGTGCACACTGCAGTGTGCATTTTTTTTCATCTTACTTTTAAGCATCCCTTTGACTAGCACTTTCTCTAATACCTGCTGGAAAGCACTAGGAAGCCTTAAACTGATACAAGCACTCAACTCTCCTTGTTAATAAGGAGAAATTAATAGTAGGCACTAAACAGCCTATAATTGCAAAGTACCTTGCTAAGGTAAGGGAAAACAGCTCCTGTACTTTACAAAAAAAAAGCACCAAACCAGGCATGTCCAAGGGTCATCTTTCGGTGATTTCTCCTGTCCACCTGGTGAATCTGGGCATACTGGGGAAATGCAGCAATTGCCTCATGTACACAGACAACCCTCTCCTCCTACCACCCATCACTACAACCTGTGAGAGATGCACTTACATAGCCAAAATGGAAGCAAAGCTCTCTGCACCCAAGATTGTACTAGACAGTCAAGAGGAGAAGGTTAACATCCACACTACACCTCAAGCAACACATAGCCCTTCTAAACCCACACCATCAACACCCACATATAGCAACACTAAATCCACATATGCAGAGGCCCTTAACTGTAACCTGCCCAAGCAACAAGGACCTCTGAAGCCGAAACGCAAACAAACACCAATCACAACCAAAGTGTCACATAGTTCACAACACCAATGTGCCACCCAGCAACAGCCCCTAAGGCAAGACAATGTACCTAACACTTTAGTCACAGGTGACTCTATAGTCCTGCACACTGATGTCCCTCTCACCAGGTTGAACAAGGAGAAAATTACAGTCAGCTGCCTGTCGGGTGCCAGGATCCGCCACATAACGCATGCACTCAAAAGTCACTCCACAACAAGTACAAATATGACTCTGTCATTGTCCATGTTGGAGTGAATAATTTGAGATGTACCTCCCTGGACTACATGAAAAGAGACATGGAAGAGCTCTCAGATCATGTGGCCCAGGCAGGTATGACCCTAGCCCTGAGTAGCATCCTGCCTTTGCCTAGAATGATACCACAATATAAGGACAAAATGATTGACTTCAACAATTGGCTAAGCTTCTGGTGTCATTCAAAGGGGATCCAGTATCTGTCTGCCTGGGACGACATGATTGATAGACCACGATGCTTTGCCAGAGATGGTCTGCACCTGTCACCCCTGGGATACAGGTTGCTGGCTAAGGCTCTTGCCACCCCTATAGTGCCTTTTTTAGGCAAAGTTCAAAGGACAAAACCACCACCATAACAGGTACAAGCATACAGAATCTGAAGGTAATGCTACTCAATGCTAGAAGTCTAAACCTCAAAATGCCCTCTCTCGAGGCACTCCTAAAAATGGAGAACATCGATATCTGTGCAGTAACTGAGACCTGGTTCAAGGCTCCAGAGAGCACCCCTGCAATACCAGGCTACAACTCTTACCACATTTTTCGGCCACCAAAGCAGGACCGAAACACTAAAGGTGGAGGAGTGTCAATATTCATCAAGGATATTCACACCACCAGGCTAGTTGCCCAACAAAATGTGTCTGAAATTCTCCAGGTGCAACTAGGTAAGACTGCAATCCAAATTGTAGCTTGCTACAGATCCCCCACCATACCCCAAGATTCTCGCTACACCTTTCTAAACATACTGGAAAATGTTAAGATAGAACCAAACACCCTAATACTGGGTGATTTTAACTACCCTGCCATTAACTGGGAAAACTACTCATGTACCAACACCTTTGCCCAACGGTTCTTGTAATTCATAAATTCCAACATCCTGGATAAACTAATCCATAGTCCCACCAGGGGCTCCAATATCCTAGACCTGGTCATTACCACCATGGGAAATCGATGCTCCACACCTATGGTCACCCCCTCGTTAGTCAGGTCTGACCATAAGCTAATCACCCTTAACATCCACATTCCACCCCACCACCCAGTAAGGAAACCTCCATTAAAAAACTTCTCCAAAGCCAACTTCATGCTACTCAAGTCAGAAGTGACAAACTTCATGACACCCATGCAGACGGGAACTGAAAGTTCAACTGCTGAATCCTACACTAAGGCACTGTACGAGCACATCCACGCATGCATGAATCGTGCCATCCCAAATAGAACCAAGATGCTCTCATACAAAAAAAGGAAGCCAATCTGGTGGTCCCCTGCCATAAACAAACTTTACAACAAAAGGAAGAAACTGTTGCAGAAAAGAGGAAAATCCCAGAATGCAAAAAACTTCCTTACCAGCCTCAATAAGAAATTGAGATCCCTCATAAAATTCTCCAAAGCTAGTTACGAAAATAAAATTGCCAAAGATTCCAAAGACAGCCACAAGGCATTCTATAACTATGTCAAGAATCTAAATGGCAATGCTCAGATCTGCTCTGAGCTAAAACAGAAGATGATCACTCCAGCTGGAGTTTTTCTAATGAGGGCCTCCTCTGAAAATGATTTATGATCATTTGAACTTCCCGTAGGTGACACAGTGCAAATATAATATATAAAAGGTGGATGCCCAGTGCTCTTCCATAATTAGAATGGCATCATCATGGAGGTTATGTATTTCACTCCCAAGATTAATTTGTTAAGCTATGTAAAGAAACTTGAATGTCAGGAACCAGTGGTTATTACATCACTGAAGGTCTTGTCAAAAGTGATGCATTTCCCTGTTATGACTGTCCTCAAAATAGATTTTAGAGGCTTGGACATGAAAGTGTAAAAATATGTAACTTCTGAAGATAATCACTCCATCAAATTTTGAGTGGCTAAAATCATGTACTTCAAGAATATGTAGTAGTAAAATTGCAAAAAAATGAAGAAATAAATAAAATGGAATAAAATGCCTCAAATACTGTACAACATTAATCAATGACCATAAAAAGTTTGAGAAATGAATAGAACCATTTTCATTCTCCTTTAATAGCACTGCAGGCTTCATTCTCAGATTACAGAACTTTGTCTATATGTTGTCTTTGAAAAAACTGTGCATGTCATGAAGGAGATGCGGAGGGGGCTTTTTAGATTTATCATATCAGATCAGATACTGCCTTGACTGATTCTTTCTGTACCTTAGTGGAAGGATGTTTTGGATGAGATCACAGAGCTACTTTTCACTCAGACCAAAGCTTCTAAGCATCCAAATACACTCTGTAGGTAAACTGGGGGATTCTCCTTACCTTTCCAAGTTCTTTGCAGTGATGACAGATCCCAGTAAAGTAGCTGTCTCCTTTAGTAACTTGTATCCAGACAGGAAGAAGGTAGTTTGAGTGGGTATGGTAAAAAGGCTTTGCAGAGTGAACTCTGTGGTTGTAGTACCTTTGAGTTCTTCTTTAGTCAAAGACCATGTTATCAAATTTGGGCTGTATTGTAAGTAAAAAAAAAAAAAAAAGTAAATTAATGGCCCTGGTTAAAGTTGTGAGGGTGGGCATGCCACCCCCCCCCCCAAAGTGCATGCATGCTCTTTATTCATGGGGCTCCAACATGGCACCCCCTTGCTTAATATACCAATATTTAAGGTCATTCAATTTTGGAGGAAGCTAAGTAAATTTCACTAAGAAGTTTTTCGCTTTAGCAAGACTGGAGTAAATGCCTGATAATGGAACCCTTCACTTGTACTCTCGTAGAGATTCTTATCTCGAAGCAGTTCTTAATCAGATTCAGGATAAAATGAGTAGAACTACTCAACCAGATATACATTTAAAAACAAATGGTCATACATACCAAAAAGCTGGCTACTTGGAAGCCATTTGTCCAGATGCACTTTTGATACTATTAAAATTTTGTGTAGGGCAACAAGGTCTGGCATTGTGATGAGGTAGCATGCTTAACTAAAGCTGCAGTTGTTCATCATATTGATAGCTGCTGCAGGATCTTTAGCTATATATATGCTGTATCCTGCTAAGGAAATAATGCTGTGCAGCTTCCAAAGCTTTACACCTTTCACACACCCAAGCTGTTAACCAGCTTGAGCAAGAGCTGAGGGAAAAAAAAAGAGTAGTTTGAGCACCAAGCCCATCAGAGCTTTCCTGCTGATGAAGAGTGCTCCTGTTGGGAGCTTTCAGGTATCGCCTGTTGACCAGCACTGTTCTGTTGCTGGGCAGATAAGTTCCATTTGGGGATTCCACTTTTTTAATTTTGTGACAAGAAATTAACTTTTACTGTAAAATTAATAATTTTATGTTGGGGAAAAAGAGTTTTTATAGACTGTCATGTGACATTTGCTAACTTTTAGACAGTAGTCCTCCTTTTTACATTGCTGGAAAAAAGATGTTAAAATTAATTTAAAACTACTTTTCCTTGGCAAAAGTTGTATTATTTTACTTTTGGGGCTGGGTTAAGTGTTTATTGTGCTTTTCACTGTGTCTTTGGTGGAAAATTCAACCTTTAATACTGGTATATTTCACCAACTACTGATGCCAGGCTTCCCGGGGAATTCTGTATATTTTTTTAGGTCTACCATGCAATAACCTACTGGCTCCTCAGTAGTTCTGTTTGCCACAAAAAAAAAAAAAAATTACCAAGTAGCCTATGCCACTTCAGCAGGCTACTAAATTGCTTCATCTGCAGATAGCTGACTCTGTTATGGCCATTGCTGGTTCCACAGGACCCTCTTGTGTAGTCCCTACAGCCATCATGGACCGGGGTTAAACACATTTTCTGTGGCTGTTGGATTGCCCTTGGTGTCAAGGAAGAATCACTCTTGTTAGTCTTGGGAGAAGGAGCAGGAAATGCACCTCTGCCTAACCAGACTGCAATGTCTGTCCCTAGGGAGGTTTAGCCTGTCAAAAGTAGGATTGATTCTTAAGTCCCTGTCAAAATGATGCAAAAAGTTAAGACACTTCTTCTCCTGAATCAGTTACTTTGGACAGGTGTGCTATATTGGGCTTAACTTATTGTTTAGTTCAGCCTCTTAACTATTTCAGTTCTGGTGTTTCTGGTAAATGGCAAAAGGGTTCATCATTTTCTGAAAAGGTTCAATATTTTGAACCGCAAAATGATTATGAAAGGACAACTTTTCTCCTTAGATTTCTGATTCTGATAATAGGGAAAGTGAGATTTCTGACATTCTCTTGAAAGGATTTTCTTTTTCTGACATAGTTTCCAGAATAAATCAGTTTCAGTGATAAAATAATGATCTTCCACTGTCTGTCTGTTAAGATATAATATGATTTACTTAATGATCTTCCACTGTCTGTTAAGAAATAATATGATTTACTGCAACTAGAATTTCCGGGGGTGGGTGTGGTGGTGCAGCGGTTAGCATTGCCTCCTCACAGCAAGAGGTTCTCCGGTTTGATCCTCGGCTGGGGTGCCGTCTGTGCGGAGTCTGCATGTCTTCCCTGTGGTCACGTGGGTTTCCTCCTGGTGCTCCGGTTTCCTTCCACATCCCAAAGACAAGCTGTAGGTGGATTGGACGCACTAAACTGACCCCAGGCATAAGTGTATGTGTGTGTGCCTTCTGTGGAAGGTTGGGCACCGGGCTGGCAACTCGACACCGTAAAACTCCACTGCCAGTCATGAGCGAACAGGTGACCCACTGGGGTGACCCCAACTGGGAAAAGCCGAAAGAAGAAGAATACTGCAACTAGAATTTCTTGGACCTGCTGCATTTCCTCCTGTTTTTCCAGCATTAGGGGATACATTCATTTCAAATTGTAACTTGCCTGACAGCCTTCCTGCTGACCCAAAGAAAGCAGCTAGAGTATATAAAGTTCCTCAGTCTTATACATTTTTATATTCTAATTCCAGATCAGACTCAGCAGTGATTTTTGTGGTAAACACAGCTGCTGCTGTACATCTTATAAATGCCAATTCCTGCCCTTATGACAAGGATGGGAAAGATTTTGATAGATTTGTGAAAAAATATGTTCGTCTGCAACGCTTATTTTTAGAATTCTCACTTGTCAGGCTCTTTTGTTAAAGTTTGTTCTTGCTGCTTTTGAGAGTGTGAGGAGCTTTATGGCATATTTTCCCATATCTGAGGAAAAACATCTTTGTGTAATCTTATTGCTTCTGAGTCTCAGGTGGATGCCCACTCTTGGAAATGTGCTCATGACTTTTTTTGATGCCACGTCTAGAGATATTGCTACTAGAACTGTTATGAAGAGGTTTGGTTGGTTGTATACTGAAAACCTTCCTAAAGGTGTTAGAAATTTTGAATTCTCCCTTGGACAGCCTTTGTGCCATTTGCTCAGAGGTCCTTAAAAGTGTGATGAGAGAAACAAGCTGATTCATGGAATTTCACAGATTTTTCAGAGTTCCTTCTCCTGCTTTGACAAGGGAGTTATTGCTACCTCAACAACTTTTTTTACAAAAAACAAAATAAGCAGACACAGTAAGCTGCTCGTAAACAAATGTTTAAAAATCAATGGTTGTGAGATTCCAGGAAAAAATAAGAGTCTCACAGAATAAAGGACAATCTGTCAACTAGTCTGAATGACTGTCCTCAGAGTTCTCCCTCCCTCCTTTCCCACCCTGGCAAGCCTTTTTATTAATACTTCTCTAAAATCTTGACTTCCATTTCTTTCTCTCTCTTTTGCTCTGGCAACAAATACTGTCAGAGAAGTTGGTTCTGAAAGTGACTCATTATGGTTAGAGATTGCAGTGGGAATCTTTCCATATCTTCCAAGGGATTCCTCCTCATCAGCCATTTCATACTTCTCTTTTCCCCCAGTCATCCAGCTTCTGCTTAATCAGGGGATGACAAACTTCTTCCTCAGATAGGAGAGGGTTTTTATTCAAGAATGTTTCTGGTGCTGAAGAAAGAAGCTTCATAGAAACCTGTTCTAAATTCTTCCTATTTAAACCAATTTGTGATGCTGCAGAAGTTCAAAATATTCTCTTTGCAACTTGTTACCTCTCATTCCTCCTTTAAGTTTTTTGCTGACTTTAAATTTAAAAAATGCATGTGATATTGTCAGTTTCGTCTTTATTCTCACTTATGGGTCGGATCCGATTTGTTGGATCCGTCTCTGCCAATATTCCAACTCAAGGTCTTCTGCAAAGCTCATGGGCTACATTTTTGCCCATAATTCCTTCCCCTGATTATCTCAGATCTTGTTTGCCACGCAGTGAAGAGATTTAGTCAGTCATAGCTCTGGGCTAAGTAAAAGTTTTGATAGTTATTTTTCTATATTTTTCTTCTGTAGCACTTCCTGTTTCATACATCCATTTAAGTTAGAGGACGTTCTTTCCTCTTTTGTAAAATCTTAACCTTTAAACTTTAAAACCCTGTTCTGTGTGAGAGAGTGTCTTAAGTCCGTTTAAGTTAGAGGACTTAAATTTCTTGAGTGTGAGTGATTTTGTATATCTCTTCTCTTCCTTACATTGATAATGTCTCAAAAAGAAAGCAAGCCTTTAGGCTTCAAAGAGTGTGAGAAATGTAGTAAAAAAATGCCCCTTAGCAGCTCATACACCTTACACGTGTATTGCTTAGGGGCTATACCCTTACAAGAGTCTTGTTCCATCTGCCACAACATTAATCATCAGGCTTTGATGGAATGTAAGAACCAATTGATATTGAAAGGCCTTTTAAAAATGCCTTTCTCTGAGGCTATATCTACTGAAAAGTCAGACAAACCAGTTAAGAGTCCTTCATCAGAGCCGAGATCCTAATCGAAGCTGAAGCAGAAAGCTCCGAAATTGACGGATTCAAAGTCTCCATCGGAACCGACAACCATTCCTAGCTCCGGTACTTCTTTAGAGCAGGATTCTCTATTGGCATCGACAACTTCCTCGGCGCAAAGATACAGGAGCCGATCACCTTCAGTAGAAAGGATTTCTTCCAGGCTCCCTTCTCCAATTCTGACCCTTTCAAGATCACCTTCCCTATCCACTAGGTCCACTAGGAGTCTGTCAGATGAAGACGTGGATAGGGTCATGGAGAGACTTTTAAAGACACCTGCCTTGGACAGAATTCTCATGGGTCCAAGCCCAAAGGAATCAGTTCAGACATAAACCCTTTCTCCAGCTATAGTTCCTCCTCTGATCCATCATCCTGCTTCAGAGCCAGAAGATTCTGACATCCAGGTTGTCTGTGTTGGCTCCAAGACTTGTAACCTCCCCGGATCCGACATCAGCCCTAAGCATCTCCTTGCCATCAGAGCCGGATACCTCTAGGAGCTGACACACTTCAGAGTGGGAGGGTCTACCTTCCATGTATTGAGGAGGGCCTTGACTTCTCCACAGTCTGGTACACAATCTTCATCAGTTCTTCCTCCCTCCTTAGGTCAGGTATCTTTGTCTTTTCACGGGCCCTCTTCACAGGTCCGCAGAGACACTAGGACTGAGGATGTATCTCAGGGTACTGCCCCCTCTTCTGAAACCTCTCCAAAGTACCCCACTGAAGAGGTCCCTTGGAAGAGGACATGTAAGAGGAAACATCTAGACTCCCTAGAAGAGTCTATCACATTTGATACTGACCTCAGTGAGGCAGAAGGGACCCTACGATCACCTCCTGAAGATGTCTCCTTTGGAGGCATCCTAGAACTGGAGAGGTGATTGGCAGTCCTTACCCCCATCAGCTGAAGAGTTGGCATTCCTGAAGGCTTTGCATCTCACCCTTCAACTTCTTGGGTTACCCCGCCTTTTGAGCTTATCGACCTTGTCTCTCGAAAAGCGTGGGAGACCCCAGATACCATAGACCCTACTCCTAAGAGACCAAACAAATACATCACTGCCCTCAAAAACAAAAACTTTCTTACAAAAGGCGTAGGAGTTGATGCCATGGTCATGGCGGTGGCCACCAGAAAGGAACTCTGAGACGAGTACCTCTATCCATCCTCCTAATAAAGACTCCAGGACTGTGGATAGATATGGGAAGCATGTCTTCGCTTCAGCAGCCTTTGCCTTACACTCCCTGAATTGCCTGACTCACTTCACAAGACTTCAGAGTGACTAGATTAAAGAGTTATCATACTCCCTTCAAGGATCTGTAGCTGTAGTGCTCAGCTCACTCCCTTAAACTCAGTAGTCAACTCTTCCATGAGGCTGATTTCTTATGCAGTGGATGGAATGAGTAGGGCAGCAGGCTCCAGTATCTCTCTTCAGAGACAAGCTTGGATGTGTCTTTACAATTTTGTGGAGCCCTTCAGCTTCTTAATTAACAGCCCCATTGATAGCTCATCCCTTTTTGGGCCAAAAGTGAAGGAACCGCTCATTAGATATGAACAAGAAGGTAAGACCTTATCTGCTGTTGGAGTACGTTTCTCCACTCCTACCAGACCCTTTCCTAAGGGCCAAAAGGGTAGTGGAAAATGTGGTTCAGAAAATCCCGGAGGTCTTATCAGGGCACACAAGGTGAAAGTTCCCCCAGGACCAGAGGGGGGAACAACAATGGGAGATGTAGCTTTCATGGCAGGGGGGTCTGCATAACCAAGGCTCTAGGGAATCTTTCTTTGGGAAACATTTCCAGCACTCCTGAAGTAGTGCCTAATTGCTCCCCTCTGGAGGCAGTCGGGGGATGATTAGCCCTGCACTGAGAAACTTGAGGAAAAAAATAACAAATGACAAATGGGTGCAGGACATAATATCTAGAGGATATACCATCCCTTTCTCCCTCCCCCATCCCCAGAAATAAAGTTGTTCCAGACATTCCACTAAGTCAAAAGGAACACGCTACTTTAGAAATTTAGGCGTTGCTAAGCAAAAGAGTCATCCAAAAAGCCCCCGCAGACCAGAAAGGATCTGGAACCTACTCAAGATTCTTTTTAGTTCCAAAGAAAATAGGGGGCTGGAGACCCATTCTGGATCTCAGCAACCTAAAGAAATCAATAAAGAAGACCAAGTTTCAGATGGTAACACTGCAGTTGATACTTCCGTTCCTGGAAAAAGACAACTGGATGTGCTCTGCAGACTTCAGATGCGCGTATTACCATATCAGCATGGACAGACGTTCCAGGAGGTTCCTAAACTTCCGGCTAGCTACTTCCAGTTCATAGTTCTGCCCTTTGGTCTCCCTACAGTCCCTAGAGTGTTCACCAAATGTATGGCAGTAGTGGAGTCTCACCTGAGATGCAAGGAATCTGGGTATTCCTGTATCTGGATGACTGACTTGTATCTGCCCTGACCAGGCATCAATTGCTCCAGTCAAGAGATTATATTCTCCAACTCTGCTCCTCTCTGGGCATTACCGTAAATTAGTAAAAATCTGTGCTGGAACCATCGCAATCCTTAAGGTTCATAGGAGCAGAAATAATTACTACCACTCAAATAGCACGACTCTCGCGAGACAGAGTGCACAATCTCCGTCATCTCACCAGAACACTCTTAGAAAAGTCCAAAGCCACTGCGAAACTGGTTCTACAACTGCTAGGGAAAATGGCTGCTTCCATCATTCTAGTTCCTCTAGCTCGCCTCTATATGAGAGTACTCCAATGGATGATATTTGCTCAGTGGTCGATCTTGGAACTTCCTATGTCTCACAAGATAATAACTGAGGCCTGTAAGAAAGATTTACAATGGTGACTCCACTCACAATCAGTTCTTCAGGGCCACTCCTTTACTCTCTCGCAATCTGTAGCCCAGATAGGGTGGGGGTGGGGCATTTTCTAAGGAAGATGGTTGAAGGCATCTGGCAGAACCACAAGGCTCACCTGCATATAAATATCCTAGAGATGAGAGCAGTGCTTTTAGCATTGCAAGGATTTCAGGACTCTCTTCCTACAGGGACAATTGTGATCCAGACCAACAACATGTTGATAGTATGGTATATCAGCAAACAAGGGGAACCAGATCGTATCCACTTTGTCGAGAAGCTCTCAGGGTCTGGCATTGGGCGATAGCCTCCAACTGCTTTCTAATAGCAATGCACATCCCGGGGAAAGCCAACGTGATTGCAGACAAATTGAGCAGAGCCATCTTATGGCCACATGAGTGGTCCCTCAGTCAGAATGTAACTGATATGATATTCCACAAATCGGGCCAGACTTGCTGCGACCATTTTGCATCACCTGATGATGCCAAATGCAGCAACTACTTCGCCCTAATTCCCCCCAGTGGAGGAGTCATCAAGTGATGCACTTTTTCACGATTTTGCCACGGGACTTCTTTATGCATTTCCCCCCTATTCCTCTTTTCCCAAAGCTCCTACAGAAAGCAAGTTTGTTGGAGACAACCATTATCCTAATTGCCCCTACTGGCCTCATCAAATCTGGTTTACCTTTCTTCAGCCTTATCTGCGGGACAAGCCCTGGATTCTGGACCCAGTTCCAGACCATCTGACACACCTTTTGAGAATGGTTCATTCCAACCTAAACAGTTTGAGATTAACAGCTTGGCTGCTTCAGTTCCCTTAATTGCTAGGTTTCCGTCCCTGGCCTCTCCAGTCAAACGTGTAATTTTATTATCTCATAAATCATCTACTCGAAAACTTTAAAGAAGCAAATGGAAGAAATTTGTAATATGGGCTAACAATAAAGACATAGATCCCTTTACAGCACCAGTTTATATTATTCAATTTTTGGCAGTGATCTTCGATGATGGAGCAGCAGCAGCTTCAGATGAAAGCTCAATTAGCTGCATTCTCTAATTTTCATAATAGGAGATAATGACCGCCAATCATGGCTCATAGACTTTGCAAAGCCTTTTTGAAAGGCACTGTCATGTTAAGGCCTCCCCTTAAGCACCCGGATGCCTCCTTGGGATCTAAATTTCATTTTGACAAATATTATACGTCCTCCATTTGAACCTTCCGCCACATGCAATATGAAGCCTCTCTCATGGAAAACTCTGTTCTTGGTGGCTATTACTTCTGCTAGAAGGGTATCTGAATTACAAGCTTTGTCCATAAAATCCCCCATTTCTAACCTTTCACAAAGATAGGGTGTCGTTGCACACCAGTCAATTTTTCCTACCCAAGGTGGTTACAGAAAATACCCTAAACCAATCTGTTCACCTTCAGGGTTTCTTCCCCAGCTTTCAAAATAAAGGAGAATATTCTTTGCACTTAGTTGATGTTCATAGACAGTTACATTTTATTTACACCGGATAACTGAATTCAGAAAATCAGACCAACTTTTTGTTTCATTATCAGATACAAGGAAAAGCCACCCAGTTTCAAAGGTCACATTATCCAAATGGCCAACATCTTGTATTTTCCTGTATTTGCAATTCTAATAAAAAGACCCTTCCAAATGGTGCTAAAGGCCACTCTACTAGATCTCTTGCCACCTGTGCAGCTTTCCAGGCTAGACTATCTGTGGATAATATATGTGCAGCAGCTACTTGGGCCAACCTTCATACTTTCATCACTCATTACAAATTAGATTTGCCCTCCAGGAGTAGGGCAGCCTTTGGTTCTATGGTCCTGAGGAATATTCTCCCTTGAGCCACCCAAAAGTTCTGTTGCTGGGCACGCGGTCCCACAAGTGAGAATAAAGACGAGATTGACAATATCACATAAAGAAGTTATGTTCTTACTATAACATACCATGTGTATTGTCCATCTTGTCCTTTATTTTTGCAACCCTCTTTCCTCCCCCTGCCTTGACTCCTGGTACACTAGTGGCAGATAAGATTACAATAGGGATATATAGCCGCAGAGAAATTTTTCTCTCACTCCACTTCTATTTTCATGGGACTATATATATAAAATATGTATATTTCCATGCATCTTCAAATAGTTACCATTTTTCTCCTTTTCACCTTTGGGGCAAACAAGATCTGAGGTAACCAGGGGAAGGAATTATGGGTAAAAATATAGCCCACGAGCTTTGCTGAAGGCCTCGAGCTAGAATATTGGCCAAGATGGATCTGACATGTAGGATCCAACCCACAAGTGAGAATAAAGGACGAGATGGACAAAACACATGGAACATTATGGTAAGAACATATCTTCTTTTTACACATTCTTATAGCTCCAGATTTCAGACTTTTCCTAAGGTTTTTCTGTGTCTGGATTACACTTTCTATTCTCTGCATTACTCTTTGCAAATACCCTTGGAGCAGTAGATAACCCAATGTGTCTAGTTCCAGTGATGGCCTACTGCTGATTGCAAGGTATTCACATTTCCTTTTGTAGACAACTTGCATATCTTTGCAGATTCTTTTAGAAAGTATCAAGAATCATTCATTTAGTTGATGGATCTGCCCCGTTGGGGGTTTCAGGAGAAATACCAAAAGTTTTGTTTAACCTCTACTCATAGGATTGTTTTCCTGAGGTGTCTCCTAGATACCTCAGTTCATAGAGCTTTTCCTCCATGGGAAAAAAAGTAGATCTACATCTACATCTAGATCTATTCCTGAGTTTTCTACTCGAGTCTCAGCAAGGGAATTTCTGAAGATACTAGGTCTCATGGCATCTATGATTCTCGTGATTCTTCTAGCAAGACTTCACTTAAGAAAAAGTCCATCTAAAATCACTATGGTCTCATCATAGACATTCAGTAACATTTCAAATTCGAATTTGGAGGTTGTTAAAAGGGACATTCTTTGGTGGAGAGAGCAATTTTATTTGAATCCATGTCTTTAATTTTCCCTTCTAGCTCTAGCACAGTCTGTAACAACTGAATTCTCAGACTTTGCTTTCTGAGCAGATTCTATGGGTATAAAAGTGTGGGGTCTTTTGGACAAAAAAGGCAGACCAAAACACATAAACATAAAAGAGATGTTGGTAGTCACAAATACTCTCAAATCTTTAACTTTCCACAGGACTGTTAAGGGTGTTTAAAGATAACACCAGAGTTATGTAGTACTTAGGGGAAACCAGATCCTACCCTCTGTACACACTAGCTATAGTCGACTGGGATATAGCTTTTCAACACAATCTCATCTGTAGGCATCATATATCCCTTAAAAGCAAATTTTGTGACAGGTAACCTAAACAATACCAGGACAGACCATAATGAATGTAAACTGAATCAGGGGGCTTTCCAGGAATTGACCCAGCTGTGAGAACATCTCAGACAGATCTTTTTTCGCTCCAGTTACAACAATCATTTGGCAAATTTGTGCTCCAGGGCTCCATGCAGAGAGGCCTGGAATACCAATGGCTGTTTTTACCTTGGGCAGGGATGTTACTGGATGCTGCCCACCCCCCATTTTCATGAATATCCAGGTCATTCTGAAGATTCAGAGGGGCACTTTAAGGATAATTGTGGTGACTACCTTCTGGCCTAGACAACAGTGATTCTCCCTTCTTCTGGAAATACTCATGAGAAATTGCAACAAACCTCCTCAGAGACTGGATCTACTCACACAAGATGGGACAGTGTTTGATGCATCCCAGCTCCAGACAACTACAACTGACTGCCTAGATGATGGTCTTAATATCTTTTAGGCACCTATTTTTTGAGAACATTCACCAAGTATTGAAGGAGGCAAGAAAATGTGCTACTAGAAAATCGTATATTGGAAAATGGGAAACATTTTCTAGTTGGCGGCAAGACAAGAGCCAGGATCCTTTTAAGGCAAGTGCTTTGAGCCAGGATCCTTTTAAGGCAAGTGCTTTTCTGGTTCTACATTGTTTGTGTGAGGAGTTATCCTTTGGCCTGGCTTACTCCTCCATCTATTTTGGCTTGTCCACTCATGGATCCTCCTCTTTCAATGCGTTCAAATGTAAGAAAGTTTTGAAAAGGGTATTGCATAACAAGCCTCCTAGAAAACAGATGGCTCCTCCTTAGGATCTTAATTTTGCCTTGGAAAAAGTAACTCTAAGGCATTTGGCACAGCACTCTTGCTCTGTGTAAACCGGCTCATCAGGCTGACTTAAAATTTTTAACAAGGAAAACAGTTCTGCTGATTGCTCTGACTTCTGCAAAAAGGGTATCTGAGTTGCAGCCTAATATAAAGGATCACCATTATTTCATTTTCCACATTTATAGGGTTTCATTAAGAAGCAATCCTTCCTAAACAAAATGGTATCAGAATTTACTTTAAGCCAAGCTATCTCCCTGTATTCTTTCCATAAACACAAAATGATGGAGAAAGAATACTCCATACTTTGAATGTCTACAGATTATATTGACAGAATTAAAACTTTCATAAACTCTAATCAGGTATTTTTTTCTTGTGAAGGTAAGATGAAAGGACAGCCTGTGTCAAAGACTATTTACATGTGGTTGTCTCATGCTCTTACCTTGTCTTTTATACCCACCACAACAAAGTAATTCCAGGTTGAGTCAAGGCTTTTCCTACTACGGCCTTATGTCCATCTGTGGCTTTTTCCAAAGTGTTGGATTCTAGAAGTATTCTAGAAGATATAATTTGGTCCTCTGTACATACCTTTACAAAGCACTACAAACTAGATTCCTTCTCCAGGTTTAGAGCAGGCTTTTCTAGGACAATTGTCTACAGGCTCCTGGAACCTTATTCTTCCTTTCTCTTGCCAGTCAGTTTGAGCTTTGGTGGTCTACCCATATAGCCAAGGCTCAGTATGATGAACATAGTATGAGTGTGTAAGCAAACTTACCATAGCAGTGGGAGTTTAAATGATCACTTCTGCAGTAGCTGTCCCCTCCCTCCATTCCCCTATTTTTGTATGTTTTTGTTGCCAGGGTAAGGACCTTTGTTAATTTTCCTAGTGTTGACTTTTTCAGGGGATCAGCCTGCCTCTCTCAGTTGGCATGTAAACTCTGAGTAAGCTCTGAGGAGTTTGGCACCCAAAACATTTTTTTTCTTCAACACTGTCCAAGCTCTTTAAGAGCTGGGTTTGTAGAAGGTGGCACTTAAGCTTTGGAATCTGACTGGCTGTTGTATCCTTGGCAGGATATAACCTATTTAGCTAAGGTCACTGCAGCAATGATCATTTAAACGTCTATAGTAATGGAAAGTTTACTTAACATAGCTTTACCTTCTTCCCTGGGGATGACAAAGAATACTTATTGGATACTCCCCTTGTTCTTAGTCATGAGACTGTTTTTGTAAACATTTCACTAGATTTACTTATATCTGTTACCTTTCCTTCCCCTTTTACATCCTTTCTTTAAGCATACCACTCTATTGCCTTTTACTACATAACTCTAGAAAATATTCTTACCTTCCCTAAGCTTGTAGAACATAGTTGTGCTGTATGACTGATTGCCTCCAGCCTCTAGCTGTAACACTTTCACCGTGTCCCTGTGGTTTCTCACTGTAACTGCAACTGATTTCTCACCTCCCACGTAATAGGCTCCCTCCCCCACCTTCTTCCACCGTTCTCTTTCTCCCGCCCACCCCTCTCCCCACTCTTTTACCTTCGCTAAACCTATAAATATAGGCTAGCATCTTAGCGCCATTTTTAAATCCCCTAGCCCTAAGCAACAGTCCCTTGTCCTCCTGGTGGTGTGTGGTCCGTAAGTGTTTTTTTTCCTTGTATGTAATGTTTACATTCTGTAGCTACACATTTCACAATTGAATATTTTGATATATGATAAAGCATATAAGTTGTTTAGAGTATGATGCAATTACTGTTGTTTTAGACTGTGATACTATATATAACCTAGCTCTGAATATTGCACGCTGTTTCCGCGTGGAGCACATACTAGTTTGAAAGTTCTCTCTATGACCTTATCCAGGTACTGAATTGCAACGTACTACTAGCTTGCTTAGTTTTTCTATTTAGTTAGGTTAGCTTTATGTTGTTTAATCTGAGATACTCTGTTTAGCCACGCTCCATGTGCGTACGCTTATTTGTGTATGCTTTCTCCGAGTTATGCTCACACTGCTCCGTAGATATCCTCTGCAGCCTTTTTAATCCCCTCGAAGGCTATCAACTTCTATGCAGATTCCGGTAGATTTTATTGCAATAGTCGATTGATGATCGACAATCCCTAATGCTTCTCATAGCGTTGTACACTATATGCGCCTTATGAGCTCTGGTGCGTAGAATATGCAGACCACGCTAACTAAGCCAGAGTAGCATTTGGCCTCCTTGTCTCTAAACTACCAGAACCATTTAAACAAGTTACTTTATTACTTTTTTTGCATTCTGGGTTACAATCCCAAACGCTTCTCACAGCGTTGAACACTACATGCGCCATATGAGCTCTGGTGCATAGAATATGTAGAATATGCCAGAGTAGCATTTTGGACTCCTTGTCGCTACACTACCAGTTCCTTTAGATGACAATTTGTTAAGTTTGCACTTTTTAAATCAGCCAAGAGAGTCTAATAAACCGGAAGCAATTTACAGATATATGGATGCCTTCTTTGTATTAGCTGAAATACATGTTATTCCGGGATAACATTATGCACATTCATTGCATACATTTTATACTTATGGCACACTATACTGTAATCCTCACCTAGTCTTACCCTCAGCTATTCCATATTATTAAGCGATATTTGCTGCACTCAGTTAGCGGTCCTAACACCTATAACTTTTAATTGAATGTAGCTCCAAACAATTACTTATCTAATAGGCTGTGCTAACTTCATGTCCCTCATATCTTTGTCTCTCACAAGTCTTTTCAAACTAAAACCTTACTTTGAAAGTGATTACAAATTAAGGTAATTATTTGAAACTAAAACCTTATTTTAAAAATGATTATAAATTAATGTAACTGCATTGTATTAGTGTATGTCATGGCTGACTACTGCATATGTATTAGTGCATTACCTTGAACTGTTGGAGGTTACTGAATACCTATTTCTGCTTTTACAATATCTAACTAACAACCAACACATATGTGTTTTACTGTTCTAGATTAACATAGTTACTTTGTTATAGTCTGCTTGACCAGCTGTGTATCAACTCCATTGTATGAAATGCTTGATTTATCTAGAAACATGTACTTGTCCTCACCAGTTCTTACTCACTTTTGCATGTAACTTTCACCCTTGCTTTCATCTTAGGTTTTTACTCTTTTCTATCTCTTTTTTAGCTTTTAGGCTTGTGCCTGTGATACATTCTGTTCACCATACCCCAACATTACAAGGCAGAAGAAAACCTTTCAGGAACGGAAGGGCTTACCCTATAAGAATCCCTACGTATTTTTAAGGCTGTGCTCGCCCAGCCTTCTAGTATAAGAATAAGCTACTGCTCCAATAGGTATTAAACTAAACTTTGTGATTGTTACAGTAGAACCTATTGTAAGGGCCAGCACACCCGAGGACCCACCCCAGGCATTCAACAACAATCTCACCTGTTTTCTTCTTTTTACCTCCCCTGTAGATGAAATGTAACTCCCTTCCTCCTCCACTAGAGGGCAGCAGGACTCTAAGCAAGTAAAGCTGCTTCTTACCTGCCTGACAAACTTCTGTAACCCTGTGGAGCAGCCTTCCTCTGTCTACCCTGCAAATACCCTTACTGGAAGTACCCCCCCCCCCACAGTCGGAAGGTTAAACCACCTACCTTTATGTACTGTTAGTATCATAACTGAACCTCTGGAAAGAATAGGAAAGAGGGACCTTTCTCTGTGCTTATTATACCTACACCCAAACCCTTATTTGTCTATCTTTAATACGCCTGTCCTACACTTCCTTATTTCACTTGAAATCCAGTTACCTTTATTTACTTATATCTGTTACCTTTCCTTCCCCTTTTACATCCTTTCTTTAAGCATACCACTCTATTGCCTTTTACTACATAACTCTAGAAAATATTCTTACCTTCCCTAAGCTTATAGAACATAGTTGTGCTGTATGACTGATTGCCTCCAGCCTCTAGCTGTAACCCGCTCCGTTCGCCCTGCGGGCTCTCTCCGCTCCCCTACCCTACCCCCAATTCCCACCCACCCCCAGTGCCCTTAACCTTATACCTCACTTACCACACCCCCTCCCTCATCCCACAAATCACACTCAGCAATCAATTTACTAATACTTCCACACCCATCCCGTTATTCCACTACCTCCATAAACTGTCTCTATAGTAACTCACCACACCCTTCTTCCTTAACCACTATCTTTGTCACCTTCCCCTTTACTCTGTTCTCTTTCATTATTCCCCTTGCTTGCTACATTCCACTCAATTTCCTAGAACATCTTACATTAAATCTCTAAAAATGACTCTAACTGTAAAATCAAAATTTACTAAAATCCTACTCTTAAGCATAATTTCAACTATCCTAACCTATGCCTACATACTTACCTCATTTGAAAAAACATACTATAACCACTTTAACTACTCCCATAAACAGACAACAATTCACAATTCTGTCTTCCCTAAAAGTAAACTTAACATTACCTCAACTTCCAGCTACCTACTACCTAAATACCATAGACTCTCCCACATTAAATACCATACAGCTACTATAACAAGAGTGAAATATCTAACAATCATTATTAATAACCCCACAACAAGACTTTGTAAGCCCACCTTAAAAGATGGTGACATACACCCCAACCCTGGCCCTGCAAATCCACCTACCCTGATTACCCAGCCCAAACTCCCCAACTCTTTGCTAATAGGACATCTAAATATCCGTAGTGTTAATAACAAAGTAACGAAACTTCATGCCCTTCTAGATACCCATAGCTTTGACATCCCCTGTCTAACAGAAACATGGTTAAAGCCAAATACAATGAAATCATTCCCCAAGGATACAATATACTAAGACTAGACCGTATAAAAAGTAAGGGTGGTGGCGTTGCAGTCTTATTCAAAGAAGGACTTCAAATCTCCACCTTACCATTTGACCCACCACAAGATAGTAAAGCTGAAGTACTTGTCACTAAATTTCAAATAAACCTTAACAAATCTTTATATATTATCTGCATCTACCTTCCACCTGGGAATAATATTAGCACCATAGTAAACATCCTAAGATGAGTGTCCTCTACATACCCCCAAGAAACTATTATACTTGGTGATTTTAATACTGATTGGAAAACTGTCAACGCTGATAATCCCTCCTCCCATATCAACCTTCATGATTTCAGTCAAACTATCATAACCTTTACCAGAATCAACAAACCAAATAAAAAAGAGAGCATCCTAGACTGGATTCTTATAAATAGACAAAAACAAACTTACAACACAGGAACTCTACCAGATGATGTTAGTGATCATACTTTAACCTATATCCTTAGGCATAAAAATGATATCTCTAATCCCCCCATCTATAGAAACATACGTACCAATAAACACTTCAACCCAACATTATTCCAAAATGAACTAAGTGCTTGTAACTGGAACCCTCTAAAAACTCTACCACTTCAAGAAGCTGTTGACTATCTAAACTCCAATTTCCTAGCTATCCTTGACAGGCATGCACCCAAAAGGACCATTAGAATGAAAGCCAAACAGCCCCCTGGCTTACTAATGAAACCAAAAAAAAAGATCTTACTTAGAAATAAAATCTGGACAAAGTGGAGAACTAACAAAAATATTTCTGATCAACAACTTTTTAAGCAACTAAGAAATACTACAAAAAAGGCAATACTCACAGACAAAAAGAACTAGTACTGTAAAATACAGCAAAATCACCAAAATAACCCCCAGAAGTTTTGGTCTAGTGTATATAAACTCCTTTCCCCAGGGCACTCCCATACACCTATCCCGTTTCAGGCAGACCCTAACACCCCCCACCAAATAGCCAATGCCTTCAACTCCTTCTTTACAGAAACCATACAAACACTAGCTAGCCAACTTATTCCAGACAGCTCAAACCTTGCCACGTCCATACCTAGTACTCTACCAGTATTCTCTATTCAACCAATGTCTACCACTTTCATCTACAAACTCATCCAAAAACTTAGGCTTTGTACCCCTTCTGCTGACCAGTTACCTTCTGAATACCTCCAAAAAGCAGCCAAAGTAATTTCCTATCCTATATCCATCCTTATAAACAGAACCATTAAGGAAGGTTACATTCCAAACATCTGGAAAATCTCCCATATCATTCCCCTTCACAAAGGTGGCAACTCAAATGACTACTCAAACTATCGACCAATAGCACTCTTATCACCCTTAGCAAAAATCATGGAAAAATGCGTTCATCATCAACTTTTAAACCATTTAACACAAAATAACATAATAGCTAAATGTCAGCATGGTTTTAGGCCATCTCATAGTACCACAACTGCCCTGTTATCCTTTACAGATGTTATAAATAGAAATCGTAATAACAACAACCTCTCATCTGCACTCTTTATTGACCTCTCCAAAGCTTTCGACATGGTTAACCATGCACTTCTGATCAACATTCTTGAATCCTTCTCTCTTGACTCTTTAGCTATTAAATGGTTCAAGTCCTACCTAACCAATAGACAACAAGCAGTTCTCTGGGCAAATAATATATCATCCCTTCTACCTGTTACACTGGGAGTCCCTCAGGGCTCCATTCTAGGCCCACTTCTTTTTTCTCTTTTTATTAACGACCTGCATGTTGCAATCCCACAGGTCACCTGCATTCAATATGCAGATGATTCAACATTAATTTGCTCAGCAACCTCACCATCTGTACTACATTCCCTGACTCAGAATGTTTTTAACACAGTAGAAACATGGTTCACAAAACGTTGTCTCCTTCTTAATGCGAAAAAAAAAACAAGCTCCTTCTCTTTACACCCTCTAATAAGTCTACCCCAATTGATTTCTCTGTCATTTCCAATAATAGCACAATCATACACCCTGACTCTACAACTAAACTGCTAGGAATTACCATTGATAACAACCTTACATTTGACAGTCACATAAATAACACCATTAAAAATGTCAACAGGAAAATTGACTCCTTATATCGAATCAAAACTTTCTTAACTCCTACAGCTAAAACCAAAATTGCTCATTCCCGTTTAATTTCCACTCTTCTCTATGCCTCTCCCATATACACCAACCTCAAAAAGAATAACCTTGTCAAACTACAGCATGCCTATAACAGCATCGCCAGATTTGCCACTGGTAACCCCTTTCGAACTCACCACTGTCTAAATCTAAAGCAGCTTGGCTGGCTAGAACTTCAAAACCTTCTGAAAATCTCCCAACTAACTATGACCCACAAGATATTTTATCAACCTACTAGCACTCCCATACTATCCAATCTCATAATCCCTTATAAAAATCTAAACTCACTGCGCTCCTCTAACAAGCTTCTAGCTAGTATAACCAAAACTAATAACTTGGCTGGAGATTCCCTGTTTTCTAGTACAGTGGGAAAAGACTGGAACCTCCTTCCAAATGAACTAACAACACTTTCTTCTTTGCCTCTCTTTAAACAAAGACTAAAAACATACTTTAAAACTCACTGGTTATGTCCATGTTGTAAACCTGACTAACCTTTTCCTCTACTAATGTTACTTCTACACCCTACCAATTTTTCACACATATTTCTTAATTTCTGTGATGAAGAACTGAACTGCTGACCACAATGGAGCAATTTTGTAGTTTCATCCTGCTTATTGTTAGTACAACCTAGTACATAACAACGCTATGTCACTTTTATTGTGTAATAGAATTCATCTCACCATTCTTAATGATATCTATACTAGTGTAAATATCTTTTTTGATCACTTTTTATTATTATTACTGATTTTTGTATACTTATGTGAACTGCTTTCATTTACGATGTTTCAACTATGTTTACCATCCTGTTGCTGTATTTTAAGTAATGATCTAACTATTAATGTTTTGGAGCTTTTCTCCCCGGGCCTCTACTGAAAATGGAAATATATCCAGCTAGACTAGCCCGGTCAACAAATGTAAAATAAATAAATAAATAAATAATTTGAGACATAGAGAAGAAGGAAAAGACTAAGTTTTGTTAAAAACTTGGTCCAAAAGTAATTTCAGACCCTCATCATAAGCCATTCTTCAGGACATATTGGCTTATCTTGCTAGAAACACCATTGTGCCTGACTGAGCGTGTTTCTTAAACAATCTGGAATTACAGAGCTGACATGAGTATATTTTTGCACTTTATCTAACTCTTCAGTGTTTCTTAACAGTACTGCACTGTTTTTATTTATTTGCATATCAGTACTGTACTGCTTTTATTTATTTTGTTGACTGAATTATTTACTTTTCTGTGTCTGCATTTATATATTTCCTGACCTCTGGTTGAATTTTGTTTCCTGATCTTTGCTGAATTTTTTTTTATTTCTGTTCTAAGGTATTTGGCACAGCACTTTAGCTTGGGCTAACTGCTTCCACATAGGGTGTCCTTTACAGCTCTCTGGGGCAGCAGAGAGTTTGTGGTGAACTCATTCCAGGGTGGAAACACTGATCAAACAGCTTCTGTGTTATCTGATTGCCTCAAGGTGTGGTTTTGGAAGGGTCTTTTATCTTGCTGGTGTAAAAATATTCCCTTTGTGTGAATTTTCTGCTTATCTTGCTAGACGCTCCATTGCACCTGACTGAGAGTGTTTCTTAAACAATCTGGAATTACAGAGCTGGCATAAGTATATTTTTTGCACATTATCTATCAGTTCAGTTCAGTGTTTCTTAACAGTACTGCACTATTTTTATTTATTTGCTTAACAGTACTGCACTGTTTGCTTGACTGAATTATTTACTTTTCTGTGCCTGTATTTATATATTTGCTAACCTCTGGCTAAATTTTGATTTTTCTCCTGTCCTCCTACCCAGCTGCTGTTGTGTTCTTTAAGTTGGTGGCTTTTGTAGTTGCCCGTCCCTACTGTAAATTTGATATGGGGCACTCCTCACAGTCCCATCTCATTAGCTTATTCTACCTGATACAGAGATCAGTTGGGAAGGCCAAACCTCTTAGTTCCTTAACCTTGAATTAACTTCTGTTCCTCCTCTCTTCATTTCGACTTTACTAACAAACAACAAAAAAAGCTTTATTCAGCTGCTTTTACTGTATTTGTTTCCTCCTACTACTCTATTACTTCAACTTGCTTTTTCTGCTACTTGCTGCTTGTTCTCTAAAGTGTTCAATTGCATCTTTTCTGTTGCATTTATTACTGCTTGTTTATAGCTTGTTTAAATTGTGTTATTCTAAGCCTCATAGTTTTGGTTTAAGCACTTGGGCTTTAGGCCTACCCCTTAGCTCTTCCTGACCTTTCTCCCTGAGACTCTGATAAATATGGATGGACAACTTCCTACAATTTCTCCTGCCAGTCTGGTTGATATGGGCATCCTGAGACAGTGTAGCAGCTGCCTCATGTAATGGCCAACCGTCTACTACCACCACCTAGGAACACAATTTGCGAGAGATGCAATTACATTAGGAACCTAGAGACTGTGCTCTCTCTCACAACCCAATATATCTGGCACTGAGAAGGGTTGTCAACACAATCACTACACCTCAAACACCACCCACACCTACACAACACACACCCACATATGCAGAGGTCCTCAACAAAACCATACATAAATAAAGGAGACCTCTGAGGCAAAAATGCACATGATCTCCACAGCCCTCCACACCACATACCACATATAGTCCACACAACTGTGTCTCACAGCCACTAAGGTTTAACCATAAACCCAACATATTAGTCATAGGAGACTCCATTCTGAAACACACAGATGGTGCCCCTCACCAGGCTGGATAAGGAGAAAGTCAAGGTTAGTTGTCTATCAGGTTGTCAGAATCTATCACATATACACTCAACTCTCTCAACAACAGGTACTGTTATAACACTGTCATAGTCGATGTTGGAGTGAATGCCTTGAGATGTACCTCGCTGGACTATATGAAGAGAGTCATGATTGAACTTGCTGAATATGTGCCCCAGGCAGGTATGTCCCTAGCCTTAAGCAACATTCTACTGTCACCCAGAATGATGCCTCAGTACAAACACAAAATGATTGACTTTAACAATTGGCTTAGTTTCTGTTGTCATTCCGGGGGTGGGGGGTCCAGTACCTGACAGCCTGGGAAGATATGATCGACAGACAATGATGCATTGCCAGAGATAACCTGCACCTGTCTCACTTGGGCTTCAGGCTCTGGCAAAGGCTCTTGCCTCCCCCATATTGCCTTTTTTAGGAAAAGTGATGAGGTTAAAACTACCGACCTAAAAATTTCAACAAAGCACAAATTAAAGGTCATGCTGCTAAATGCTAGGAGTCTAAACATGAAACTGCACTCATGGCAAGCATTCTTAACCTTGGAAAATGCTGACATCTATGCAGTCACAGAAACCTGGTTCAAAGCTGCGGAGAGCACCCCAACCTTACCTGGTTACTCATCCTGTCTTATATTCAGACTACAAACTGTGGGCAGTAAAACCAAAGGAGGTGAAGTTTCAATATATGTTAAAGACATACACACCTCCAGGCTGGTCAAACAGTATGATGCACAGGAGACACTCCAGGTGCATTTAACTATTGACAAGACTCCTATACAAATCATAGCTAGCTTCCGGCCCCCAAATCTGACTCAAGGTGCTCAATCCGCCTATCTGGACCTCTTCAAATCTGTCATGATTTAACCCTTTATCCTGATCATGGGTGACTTTCACTACCTAAACACTCGATCC
This sequence comes from Protopterus annectens, assembly GCF_019279795.1. NCBI lineage: Eukaryota > Metazoa > Chordata > Ceratodontiformes > Protopteridae > Protopterus > Protopterus annectens. The sequence goes on along the minus strand of NC_056737.1, from coordinate 537,228,848 downwards.
CACACAATTTGGCTTCATCAAGGGGAGGCCATGTCAGTTAAATTTGGTCGACATTGAGACAGTCACCAAGGCCATGGACGAGGGGAGGATGGTGCACATTGCCTACCATGACCTGGCTAAAGGCTTTTCGACACTATTCCCCACTCAGGCATAATAGATAAACTCTCACAACTAGGCATCAATCCATATGTTACCAGATGTGTAGCTAACTGGCTCACTGATAGAACCCTCCTAGTCAAAATAGGGGAAGCAACCTCAAGCAGTAGACCCATAATGAGAGGCATACCCCAGGCTTCCGGTCTTGGGGCCATTCTTATTTGGGATATACTTTTCTGAGGTGCAGGGCAAAACCAGTGGGCTATGGCTGACCAAGTTTGCAGATGACTGCAAGCTGGGCACTGTCATCAGTTCTCCTAGTGATGTGGACATCCTCCAAGAGGGTCTCACCCAAACAAATGACTGGTGCCAGAAACAAGGCCTAGAGTTGAATACCAAAAAATGCATCATCATCCCCTTTGGGGAGAGTGATGTCCCCACAAATTATCACATTAATAACAATGTCCTAAGCATGCAATCAGTTGTGAGGGATTCGGGCACCCAGGTTGATAGCAACCTGACTTTCGACCACCATGTTGCTTCCATTGTACAGAAAGCTTTCTACATGGCCCACCTCATAAGTAAGGGTATCTCATCCAAGGACAAAGAGGTTATAACATTTCTGTATTCTTCCCTTATAAGGCCCATTATTGAGCACAATGCCCTGTCCGGCATATACCTTGCAAAGCACATGCAGCAGTTGGAGAGAGACAACAGAGGTTCCTCACTAGGAGAATCTAGGGCCTTAAAAATCTACCATACACAGGTAAGCTAAAAGCCCTATCCCTCTATTCAGTTTCATACAAACTCCTCAGGGGTGACTTCTGTCTGGCATACAAGGCGATCTCGGACCCCACCTTGATGGGACTGATGCATATCCACAAGTCAAGCTTCACTCAAGTAACCCACACGCACAGCCTCAACCTGGTCTGTGCTATCAATAGGACTTGTTGGAAGGACAGATATGTGTCCCATAGACTCCCCCATCTGTAGAATAAGCTCCCTCTCCATGTCAAGCAGAGTACCACTTTACCCCTTTTTAAGTGCAACCTGGATAACTGGATAGGGAACAGAAACTACATCCCTGGGATTCCACCCATGTCCCTGCTGAACAGGGGCATTGGGTGCTGACTTGTCTAAACATGGGCTAAACTCTTGGCTAGGCTTATAAGAGTATCAGGGTCAATTGCCTAGTAACTTTCTATGATCCTATAAGACGTGTAAGGAATGTTTTGTAAGCAGACTTTTTAAACACTCAAGATGTCATTCCTTAACACAAGACAAACATGTTATATTCTAAGTCCCTCACTACCCTTTTCTATTGCTTTCTGTCTTAAGACTGTACTCACTGAGACCAAAAAGATTTTTTGCTTTTCTTAGGAGTTTTGCCATCTGTGGTAGTAGACATATTATTTTTGTTAATGGTTTCTTTGGTGTATGCAGTAGATTTTATCAGCCTAGTACCAGCTCTAGCCTGGGTTCAGGACCACAAGTTCTTCCAAGAAATGAAGAAAAAAGAACAGGAGAACCACTTCCACTCTGTTACCAAGGAAAAGATATTTTATTTACTCTCAAGGAAGAGCGATCTTTCAGGTAATTTCTTACACCTTACAGTCCTAAATGAGTTTGTAAATGTACAGAAGTTCAGACAGATTTAAGTTCCCTCCCAGGTACCACTTATCCCAAATGATACTTGATTAGGTTCATAGGTTCTTAGGTAGTTACTAGGCTTGCAGTCCAGAGGGCCATTGAGGAGCCAACCCAAAATTCCTAGTTGCCCGCAGCATCCTGGTTACGTGACTTGCTCAGGATAATGCAATAAGCAAATGAGGGCTGGAGGAATCAAAGTATCACAGAAGCTATGGCTCACAGTTTTAACCCTCTGAGACAGCTGCTATACAACAATGCAGCTCTGAAGAGATTTGCAAACAGTACCCTCATCTCTGACATTCTGCAGGAGGGCTTCACTTACAAGCTGAGACACACAAGGTTATAGTAGACATAGAATATATATATCTTCACATCATTGTTCATGCTTCTCATAGGAAGATCATAGGTTCATAGGTGTGTACTAGGTTAATGGCCCTGCAGCCTTTACAAGCCTAGCCCATAGGATTAACCTGGCATCGTGCCACCCGACCTTAGTTCCCAGTGCCTCTGTCAAGCAGAGCCACTGGAGTGATCCCGGGGTGAAATTTTCTATTTCCCATCCACTCATCAAGATTTCTCTTGAAGAGGGCCAGTGAGGCGCTCAGCTTGACATGTATGGGAAGTCTATTCCATAGCATGGGCAGTCTCTGGGTTATGAACCTGTCCCTCCAGCTTGTTCTGTTGATTGTGGTAATGAGGTTGAGGTCTCTGGAGCGTGTAGTGCAGAAGGATTGGGATTTCTTTAGATGTAGCATTTCTAACAGAGCTGGGTCAGACATGGCTTTGTAAGTAGGCGATATGAGACAGAGAATAGTTGGAGATTTTTGAGTCTGTCCATATAGGACAAGTGTTTAAGGCCTAAGATCCTCTTTGTGAGGTATTTTTGTGGCCTCTCCAGTTGTAGGTGTCTAGTGAGGTACATGCCAAATGGGGCATTGTACTCGATGATTGGCCTAATGAGGGAAGAGTAGAGGAGAGATAATGACCTCTTTCTATCTGGATGCAAAACTCTTAGTAATGAGATGTGCCACATAGAAGGACTTTCTGACCACAGTGGCAATGTGGTGGCCAAAAGAGAGGTTGCTGTCAACCGGTGTTCCCAGATCTCTTATGAAGCCTTCTGTGTTCAGTGGACTACCATTGATGTGGTAATTCATGGGAACAGGGTTTTTCTCAGTGGGGATGACAACACATTTTTTGGCATTGAGCTTAAGGCCATGGTTCTGACAACAGTCACTGGTCTCAGTGAGGCCTTTCTGTAGGATGTCAACATCACTTGGGGAGTTAATTATGGCTCCCAACTTAAAATCGTCTGCGAACTTTGTCAGCCAGAGTCTCTTTGTGTTGGCCTAAACTTCAGAGAAGTAGATACCAAACATGAGAGGACCCAGGACTGAATCTTGTAGGACTCCACTCGTGACTGGTTGACAGTCTGACTTGGAGTTAGCTACTTTCACACTGTGGGTTCTATCTGTGAGTCAGTTTGTAACCCACTTAGTGATATAGGGGTTGATGCTTAGCGAGTTTTTCTATGATTCCTGAGTGGGGAATGGTATCAAAGGCTTTGGCCAGTTCAAGGTAGGCTGTATGAACCACCTTGCCTTCATCCACAGCTCTAGTGACTTACTCAAAAAAGTCGACCAGGTTGAGCAGGCATGATCTATCCTTCACAAAACCAAACTGTGTGGGATCCAGAGTTTCAGGGTTTCCTATATCTTTATTTATTAGGTCCATGATGATGCTTTCTGTAGCTTTGCATATCAGACTTGTCAGGCTAATGGAGCATTAGTTCCCAGGGTCTGCAGTCACTCCTCCCTTGTGGAGAGGGATGACTGTAGCAGTGCCCCATTCGGTAGGGACAAAGTTTGAGGTGAGGCCGTGATTGAACACAGCACACAGGTGAGGTGCCAGTTCACTCTGTAGTTCATGTAGAACACAGCCAGGGATATTGTCAGGTTCCATAGAAGCTGTATTCTTGGCCTTGGACAGTACTGTTTTAACCTGTGCAGCAGTAATACTGGGTGCCTGACAAGCTACTGGTATTGTGATTGGTCCTTTGGTGGGGGAGAGAGGGATAAAGTTGACACTGAATCTGTCGGACAGTATATTGGCAATATCTGTTGGCTCAGTATATGAGGTGCCATTGTGCAACAGCTCCGAGCAAATCTGGGTATTGCCATGGAGATTCTTTACATAACTATAGAAGGCCTTGTGGTTGTCTTTACTATCTGCTGCAATTCAGTTTCATAGCTAGCTTTAGAGGATTTGATGAGGGATCTCAACTTTTTATTGAGGCTGATAAGGGAGTTTTTTCAGTCTTGGGACTTCACCTTATTTCTCATCACTTTCCTCCTTTTGTTGTAGAGTTTGTTTATGGCAGGGAACCACCAGATTGGCTTCCTTTTTTTGGATGAGAGCGTCTTGGTTCTATTGGGTATGGCGAGATCCATGCATTTGTGTATGTGTTCGTACAGGGCATTAGTGTACAATTCGGCGGTCATGCAGCTGTTCTCCAATTGCATGGGTGCCGTGAAGTTAGCCACCTCTGTTTTTAGGAGCCCAAAGTTAGCTTTGGAGAAGTTTTTCATGGTGGTTACCTTTGTGGGGGTGGGGGGATGTGGATTTCCAAGGTGATTAGTTTGTGGTTGGATCTAACCAGGGAAGAGCTGACTACTGGTACAGAGCAACGTTCACCCATGTTAGTAATGACCAGGTCAAGGATGTTGCTACCTCTAGTGGGAGTAAGAATGAGCTGGTCCAGGGGATTGGAATTAATGAATTCCAGGAAATGTTGGGCAAGTGTATTAATCAAATACACCAAACTCCACAGCATCGGAAATAACAGCACAGACTGAGAATAAATACAATTTAATTGTGATTCTGGTACCTCGGCCTTTGCCTTCAAATGGAATAGTTTACATACTAAAAAACAAGCCTATAAGAACCACCTTACATTTCATTAATTGAAATCAATTAACATTGTTTCAGAAATTTAAAGCCACATTTACAAAACTTCTACTAAACACTTTTAACTATAATTATTACATGTTAAATACTTTTACATTAAATAGTGAATAACATAATAATTCCCATTAAACATCCACCAATATTATTCGTATTTCCAAATTCATACCATTAGGCTAGAGAGTATAGAAGTTAATAATATATTTAGATTCCATATTTAATAACCTCCTCTGAAAACTATGGTTTGTCCCCCCCATCCCATAAGGTTTGGCTATAACACTAAAAATTAAATCCATCACCGAACCTCCATGTTCTTTATGAAAATGACTAGCCACCGGACTATCAAGCCTTACATTTCTAATGTCTCCTAGATGTTCTAGTATTCTTAATTTTACTTTACGCTTGGTTTGTCCCAAATACCATTTTTGTACAGGACAATTACACCCAATAGCATAAATAACCCCAAATGAATTACAATCAAAATGATCTATGGCATTATATAAAATGTCATCGTTCCTAGTACCATCTAAATTTCTAATCTTATCACATACCTTACATCTACCACATGCATATGCACCTGCGTTGGCCAACTTTTTCCTTCTGCCTTTGTTTCTTACTAGCTCCTTTAAATTTTGAAACCTACCATAAGAAAAAAATCACTTCCTTAGGAATAATGTTTCTCAAATTGTCATCATTACTGATGATAGGCCACAATGCCATCACAAGTTTTCTTAAAATGGGGGAAAAAGCTGAAAATCTATTGACAAAAAATATCCTGTTTTTCTCATCACTTTCTTTGTTATCATTGTTTCCCCCATTTCTGTTCCTATTTTTATATTTTCTTGCACTACCTAAGGAACTTTGATAATCATGCAATAAGCCCAATTCTTTTTCTACTTTAGCTCTAGCTAACTTTATCCTGTCATGGGAATACCCTCTAGCACATAATTTCTCATGTACTCTATCAAATTCCACTTTAAATTTATCCTTCTCTGAAATATTGCCTGCAATACGTTTAAATTCCCCAATAGGCAATGATTCAATAAGATGGAAACTATGCATACTAGATGCATGTAAATAATTGTTAACCGCTGTGGTCTTGTGGAAAGGTTTATGTTGTATTCTTCCATCTAAACCCACATAAAATTCCACATCTAGATATTGTATTTTGTCTCCACCTAAATTAAAAGTAAAGTCCAACCCACATGGATTAGTTTTTAAGCTAGAGATAAACTCTTCAAATTCTTTGGGGTTCCCCTTGCATAAAAACAAGAGGTCATCAATAAATCTTTTATATTTACCACCCTGTTTTGAAAAAATTTTTTGGAATACACAAACAAGTTTTCAAAATACCCCATAAAAATAATGGCATACGAAGGAGCAAAACAGGCACCCATTGCAGTGCCCTCCTTCTGCAATAAAAAATTATTTTCAAACTCAAAATAATTATGTGTAAGGCAAAATTCCAACAGACTAATAATAAAGGAAGTGCGTGGACCTTCACCCAATAATTTACCTACTGCCTCAAGTCCCCAATTAATATTAATGCAGATGTATAATGATTTAATATCCACAGTGACCCAGTAAAAGTCATTTTCCCAAGTAATTCCTTTAAAATAATCACAAACTTCCTTAGTGTTTTTAACATGTGAGGGTATCCTTGATAAATAACCTTTAAATACTGAGTCCAATAATATACCAACATTTTGTGAAAAAGCACCTCTCCCTGATACAATTGGACGCCCAGGTGGATTTCTCAAATCCTTGTGTATCTTTGGAATAATGAAAAATCTAGCATCTATTGGATTCTTAATAAACAATTTCTTAACATCTCTAGATGTAAAGAAACCCAAACGTTCACCCCTTTCCAATAGATCATATAAGGCATTGTTGAATTCCACCTTGGGATTTGTTGGCAATCTTGCATAGGTGTTACTGTCAGATAACAAATCTAACACTAGATAATTATATCTCTCCCTGGGTAAAATTACCCAGTTTCCACCTTTGTCAGATTCCGTAAAAACATATTTGTCACTGTTCTCCCTTATCTTACACAAAGCTGTATTAATCATCAGATTAAGATTATGAAATCTTCATTTCTAGTTCATTTGTTTTCCTTTTGGCTATCCACTCTATCAAAACTTTCCATGAAGTAGCTTACACTGGTAGTGTAGAGGGATAAGGCTCTGATTGCAGCCTAGACGATGTGAGGTCAGTCAGGGGCTTAGATATGTTGCTGGTGCAGGCAGGAAGGATAAGCTTGCCAGTTCTTGGAGGGAGTGTGCTGGATGTTGCTGTGGTAGAGCTCTGCCAAAGGCTGGAGCTCCAAGGGGGAACACCTTGCTGAGATGGTATGAGGACAGAGCAAGCATGGCTGCTGTGTAGGCCCTGCTGTTGATTATGCACTCAGACTATTCCCCAGCATGTACCTAGCTTGAGAGGGATGTCTGTATTCAGGAGAGAGTCTAGGGCTATGGAAAAAAAAACCCTGCAAGCCATGGTATGATGACTCCTTGCTTAACCCATTTCCATTTTGAGAACCTGATGTGTCACACCCCTTAGAAACTGCACATGGGAATTGAGGACCCTTGTGCACAGGGCCCTTCCCATAAAGGAGATACTGAGGAATGCCAGGGTTTGAAGAAGAGAAAGAGAGGAGTAACATACAAGGGAAACATCATAGAGGGCACCTAATGTCAGTGGCAGTGGGCCAAACTGAGGGGAGAGACTTTCATAAAGTACATCCTGAAGTGTTAGCACATTATAATAAAGGGCATTCATAGTTTTCCTTATTTGGTGAGTTGCTTGATGATGTTACACTCATCTTAGGAACTACTGCAGAATGTCTCTCTGTTCTACATATTTTTCAATTCCAAAGTACTGGAAATGGTCATAGATTGTACATTTATAAGTCTGCTGGGTACCGTCACAGCCCCAGCCCAGTACAAGATGTTTCTGTGTTAACAGAAAAGGTGATACATTGGACTTATTTGCACAGTTCCAAAGGAAGGAATTTAAAACAGCATAAGTGTACCCTTAGAGCTTTTGAGGTTCATGGGTTCTTGCAAAGCTGTTGGTTGCAGATGCCAAATTACATGAGGAAAACTCAGTGATTAATAAGCTCCACTTGGGACTAATTGCTTTAGGATTTTTGAATGAACCGTCCTAAAGAAAGAGAAGCTACCAGATCTTTCTCATGGTCCACACCATTGTACCTCTCCAACAGAAAGCTAGTACAAATCCCAACACCATCTTACATTATTGTTTGGGTCTATCTCCTGTCTTCATTCTTCTGCTTCTGAAAGCCATATATTAGCTGTCTTTACATAATCTTGAAAGAGATAACTGGCATGCTGGCCAGGCTTTGAGAGCTTACCAGAGTTTTCTGCATGCAGGACAGGTACTACATAAGACAAATGTCAGTGATGTTGTACCTCAACAAACAAGGATGGACTCATCATAAGATTCTAACAATATTAATATGGAATTATTCTTAAAACACAAATTAAACATTGAAGCAGCACACCTGCCAGATATTTTAATTGTACAAGTAAGCACACCGAGGAGAAAGTCTGTGACTCAGAATGGAAAATGCATGAGATTTTTCAGCTGCATTTTCCACTTGTGGTGTTGTCATTAGACCAGAATAGACTGCATATGTACTGCTCATGGTTCACACCATATTGTGTTTGCCTACCAAGAGACTGCAGATGTACATCTCATGGAGATTGGATGCTAAACTTTATATCGGAGTCAACTCAGGGCCTTCTATTTGCCTTTCTTTCAGTTCTTTAAATTAAAAGGTACTTCTGAAGGTACATAGCACACATATCTTATTTGAATAGAAGAAAAATGACAGAGAAGGCTGTGAATGTCTTTTCTTTTGTTGATGGTTTCAGAGTTCCCATAGAGGCTCCCTTTGGCTCATATTATGCCTTATCTCACCTGCAAGGAAGAGTCTTGCATCTGAATTTCAAACATTTCAGACTGATAGCGTTAAGGAATTTCACTTGATTACCAGCATGTCTGATAAATCAGGCAAGAAAATCTGCACCAAAAGGCCTTTTATAAGCAGATGGCACTACTGTTCAGCCTTCATGGCACAGGAGAATATTGATTATGTCGATCCTTCTGTAGTCATGACCATCTTTGTTGTTTCAAGACAAGTTAATTTCCTATCAGAACTCATTTAGCAGTGTTATCAGTCTGCTTAGCTTGCAGTAGTCATATAGTTTCTTTAATGAAGGTGAAGTATTTTGTAAGAGGTATCTTGGTCTGATGGTCTTCTAAGAAGGAAGGCATCTTCTGTCTGAAATGTGAATGCTAGCATAAGAACCTTGTATTGGGGATGAAGGAGCTATTCATTTATAATAGCCCAGTTTTAAGTAGTTTAGCATGTAATTCTATTCATTCAGTCCGTCTGATCCAATGCAAGTCCTCAAGCCGCTTCTCAGATCTGGCCTGAGCGAATAAGTGCTCTAACCCCGAGCACCTTTATGAATTTCCCCTTCCCATAATGCATCTGTCCCACACGTGTACCTACAAGCCCTTCCCCCTTCTGAAGTTAGGATTAACTATGTTAAAGATCATGATAGAGCCTGTATTTCCACTTACACAGATTGCTGTCTGCCCCTATTTCTGTCCCACTCCCACATATGAAAAACAACTTGCATGCTTTAAGATTTATGATAAGATCACTGATTTATGGGTGCCACAGACCTGTATGCAAATTCCTACTTTGTGGTCTGTGAAACTGTATATGTGTTTCACACTGCAAAATGTACAACTGCGCTGAAACAAGATTGAAAGCAAACAAATCATCTAGTTTAGCAGGGTTAACACTGCATTTCTCAGTGGAGAAATGATGCTGTCCAGCATTTAGACAAACCAGTATTTAAATGCTGTATGTGTAATTATCCTCATACATGTTTTATTTCTGTCTTATGAATTAAACAGGGATACAGTACAATAGCTACGTATGGCCCTTCCCTTGCCTACCTAAAATTCACATTACATTAGTAGCAGTTAATTCCTCTTTATCCTGCCTTTTCTAGTAACATTGTCATCACAGACATTAGTGCACAATGCAGTTTTGGGTAGTAAGTGGTCATTGGATTTAATGCGCAAAATATTTCCTGTCATTTAAGTTGACATAACCATGAACTCTAATCCATTTACCATCCTAATGTTGTTTCAGGTGTGTCTAGTAGCTAAAGATTCACTTTTTCTCCTTTAATGTAGACCCATAGAGCACTAGGCCTTTGATGTAGGAGGAAGGCCAGACTCTGATACAGAGAATCCAACTGCATTTAGTGGCTCAGATGCTAGAAGTCCCAGGCTAGGGAGGGTGGGAGTGAAAGGTTAATGTAGACTAACCCATCCTGGGAGTGAGGAAATGGTATAGCTTACTATATTGCTGACTGCAGTAATAGTGTTCATGCTTTACAGGAGCAGCTGTTGGCCTGTACTGCTGACCCCAATAGAAGCATTGAGGTTTTGCATCAGCTACTGGACTAGTATAGCTACGTGTTATGCACAAACCAGAGAAGCATGCACATATTTGTCTAAAACCTCTATACAACAGCAACAGATCAGGGATTCAGCACAATGGCTCACTGAGTCATACCCAGACTCTTCCCTCCAGGGGAAACAAATGAACTGATAGGGATCTCATGCTAACATTTTCCCCATCAGAATAATGAATGAGCCAAAAGTGGGCAAGTAGAGGAACTACGTATTGTATCATGTACAGAAAATTATTTTTTTGCCTCCCCACATGTCACTGCTGTAGCCCATTCATCCCAGCTGCTAGCCCACTGTATATACATTATTGACTGGTTTTGGGAGTCACACTCTTAGTATAAACGTGTCTGGTATGTTTATTCCACTTTGCCTTGTGCAAAATGGAATTGTGTAGTATGGAGAATATCAGCCTTCCCCCTGATAACTGTAAATACTTTGTGTATTGCATGAGTAGGTCTTTAGCATTTTGTGCTGGACAGTGAATGTTTGAAGACATACATAAGGAGCAAGTAATTTATACTTACAGGAAATTTGTTCCATCAAGAAATACATACTACAGGAAACTTGCTCCATTATGTCGTACATACTGACTGTACAACATTTCAGCTTACAGTCCTTACACTGTGCACAAGGCATATGCTTCGTCCTGTACCTCAGAGCAAAACTTTATTGTCCTTAATCTGCTGTGGCCTGCAAAGGAGCTTTGACAAGCATTATACACCATTTCACACAGTAAATGGATCAGTGTAAAACAATGAGAGTTTTAAACTGTTAGATCATCAGTGCAGCTGTGAGAGATGTTTTTATTCCAGGAACTTCTCCAATATAGGCAGGTCTTCTAGTCAGTCAGTGGGTACAGCCATCCATTAGGGTAAAAACAGAGGACACAAACAATACTTTAAGCCTTTATCATAGGTATTAACTATAAGATGGGTGATGCTACCCACAAGCAATGGTCATGAAGACTTATCAGCTTACTTCTTGACTTGGTTTGGCATAATGGTTAAGGTCTTTACCTCATAGGCACAAAGTACAGGGTTTGATTCTTACTATGAGTTACTGGCTGGGCTTAAATTAGTCCTTCAGGGCAGTTAGCCTAGTATTCACCTATGAACCTGTGAAGAAAAATGTTTACTGGCTACCTTTCAGTAAATAAACCAAGTTGTGCACGGTTATATTTAATGCATTAAAGTACTAAGGTAGCTGGAGACCAAATAATTGTATAAGTATTTACTTCACACAGTTTGACTTTATTTTTTACAAACTGTATGCAAGTTTCCCTGTAAAAGTTAGTTATATTGTATCCTGTACATTTTATTCAGAATCTATTTTTCAGACCTTTCGTGACTAATTGCTTGCTCCTGAAGACTTCTTGTCCCCAGTGAAAAACAGCTTGTAACTTTGCATATGCAAGAAAGAACCGTTGTAGATTTCTCTGAAAACACACTGATCAGACCTGTCATAAGTAACTGTGTGCACCTCTCTGTTCTTCGATTTCAGCAATAAGTAAGTGTTAATTGAAAATAAACAGCTAATAACTTTGTAAATACAAGAAAGGGTATTTTTTTCATGATTTCCCTCTATTTTTCAACCTCATTTGCTTAAAAAAAATATATAACTTAAACGAAGGACATTAGCCTAGATAGCCACCTTAAAAAGTGAGAAATTAGTACTTTGTAATTCTACATATAATATGCTAAGTAGATCTTTACACCCCCCAGCAGCCTAGAATCACAACATTACATTCATCTTGCTCTTTTCCAGCCTTTTTATCTTGTTATAGTGTGAAATCTGGATGCAGTACAACTGTGACAATGTATGTATCTACTTTAATCCATCCATACACAGTCCCTTTTTTCCTTTTTTTGCTCTGGTGGTGGTGGTGTCACTTCAGAAGTGGCAATCATCTGGATTCTAGATTTCCAATTTCATTACATCACATATAAAATTCTCCCAACTCACATTTAAAATACTTCTGATTGATATTGTAAAGCAGTTCTGTACAATATACACATGGAATGTAATCACAATTTTTTATACAAATAATAACAACAATGTTGCTTATAGTTAATACTTTAGTGTCCTTCAAAACATTAGTGACATGATGTGGGTGTTATGCTTCAGAATTCTGCCACCATTTTAACACAATCAACAAACTGAGTGTTTTTTAGCCATTTTGTTTTGCAGGGCCACAATTTACATGTTGAGCTTACATCTGTGAAAATCGTACTTTACAGATGTACATTATTAAATCATGGCTGCAGTAGCCTTAAGCAGTATGCGACATCATGCTAAAGACTGTGCCAGCCTTCCAAAGCTTTAGGGCTTCCTCCATACACACTAGCTACTGGTATACATGAGAGATGCAGAGGACAAAATGTAGGTGGGGTGTCAAATACTTAAGAACTTTCTTGCTGAAGAGTGTACTCCTTCCCAGGCTTTGGTAAATTAGTCAGCTAGCACTTCAGCAAGACTGGACAGAGGCTTTGGAGATGAGGTTCTACATCTATGTTTTGACAGAAAATGTATTTTTCAGATAAGTTTTTAGAGCATTTCTGCCCTTTTGAACAATTGTGACAAAATAATATTCACTCAGAGCTTAGTGTGTAAGGCTTCTCTGAATTATTTTCTACATAAATTGTCTATTTAAGATAAACTTTTACCTCAGTTTTTTTGGGGGGGTTAAACTTGATTATTATTAAATCTTTCAGGCTATTTTGCTGACTGGTCTGCATTCCTCTTACCACTTAGCAGACACTTTATCACCTGTTAGTTGGTCATGGAACTTATTGTTTTTGTTTGGAAAATTATTCAGCTTTAAAAACTTGTTTAACTTTTGTATGAACTTGTTTTGGGAGGCCAAGACAAGTGTGTTGGGTGATTGCTCCTAAAACATTTACCTCAAGGACTTAATTTTTAGTCAGCAGGTACCATTGACTCTTATTGGCTCCCCTATCCATCTGTGAGACTCCTTTCATGGCTAGGACATGAAACAGGGACCTGGTAATGTTCTTGATCCTTCCCAGCCACAACAAGAAAATAATTATCTGAGAATTGTCTGTCTTTAGGCCAGCTTCTTACTTGCTTAATGGGTGACTCTGCAATAGCCATGAGTTGTTCCTCAGGCTGTCTACATTTTTCTCCTTGTTCCTCTGGTGTTGCTTCTCAAGATGCCAATATAGACTGGGAGGTCACACGCCTTCTGTAGCTGTCCAGTTGTCCCTTTTGAGTAAAGGAGAACCACAACTTGCTTTTGAGATGCTCCTTGTCCCAGGGTAGGGACAATCTGTTTAGCTGCTCCTTCTCAGTGGGATCTCCTAGAAAAAAGGAAGCACAAGTCTAGACATTTTTCCTTTCCAAATGCAGACGGCTAGCTGGGAATGGCAGTAAGGTTGTTGATATCATTTCAGACTTTAAATGATGATTTTTCTCCTCAGCAAAAACAGAGAATTAATTCTCCATCAGATATTGATTCCCAGTCCGAGAGACTGGAATGGGATTGGAAATGAGCTTCTCTTGTTCCTTTTTAGAGGATAATCTGATTCTGAAGTGAGCTTGTCCTCAGTTTCCCTCCTGAAGAATGTTTTTTTTTCTGATACTATTACTATTGAGAACAAAACGACTTAGCAAAATCTCAGCAAAGATATGATTTATTACACATAGGTTTGTCTCAACCTGCAGGTGTTCCTCCAGCATTGCCAGCTTTAGAGGATGAATTTTTGGCAGGCTGCAGTACCACTGACAGTCAACCATCTGTGCCTAAAAAGTCTGATAATCTGTATAAGGTGCTCTTGGCCCATATTTTTTTATATCCCAAAGCATATCCTGCAGTAATTTCCATGTCAAACTCAGCTTCTTCCAAACTTTTCAGCTGCCATCCTTAACTCTTTTGAAAACCGGGAAAGCTTTTGGATGCATTTGGTTTTTTTCTTCTTTCACCCTGGCCTTTAGAATTGTAAAGTATTAGCTATATGTCTCAACTTTTGTTAGCTTATGATCCTTTGTGGAAAGTAATCACTGATTTCTGTCCTTCAGACACTGAAGCATCTGTTTGGTCTGTGGAGTCCAACATGCCCTATGTAATCAAACATTCTTTGAAATGTGCATGTGACACTGTTGATGTTTCTTCCAGAGCTGCTTCCACTGGCTGTGTTTAAGAGATGTTTAAGAGAAGATTTGCTTGGGTACAGTCTCAAAATTTATCAGAGGATGTTAAACTGTAATTTTAGATCCTGCTCTAGATAAAGAAGTTTAGTCTGTACTTCCCCTGTGGAGTTCCTTAAGGGGATTGGTGAAAGGGGAAAAGTTAATTCAGGGAGGTACCCAGATTTTTATCATTCCTTTCCTAAATAGAACAGAAACTTTGTTTCTAGTTCAGGTTCCTCTTCCAGGAAACGGAGTCAGAGTTCCCAACAAGGCAAAGGCAAACATGATTTAAAAAAACTGTGGCAGGAGGCAGAAGGAAGAAAGGAGGTTCCCTCCAAAGTCAGTGTTAACCAAAAAATGAGACTTGACTATTTGACCATTTTGGATTTTCCCCTTCCCCACCCTGGCAATCCCTCAAGCCTATCCCAGTGTTTAGATCTTTACTATCCTTTCTGGAAACAGCTAACTTCAGGTAGTTGGGTTTTGAGAAATATTCTAAAGGTTACAGCTGATGTTGGAAACTCCCTCCCTCCTCTTCAGGGGATTCTCCACATCATCTCAAACAAAATGGCCTTGAATTAGGTGTTGTCTCAGGGAGTAAAAGAACCGGATCCCCCATATCAAACAGGGAATGGATTTTGTTCAAGTCTTTTTCTGATTTAAGATGGAGTAAAGGACCTGGTGACCTGTCCTAGACCTTTCTTTTGTAAACCTTCACAACATAGTTCCAAAGTTCAGAAAGCTTTCTATACAGCCTTTGTTACCCCTAATTCATCCTTCTAGTTTTCTGGTAACTTTGGATTTAAAAGATGCTTACCAGTCAATAAAAATGTCAGTCATTTTTTTATGTTTCTTTGTCTGATTTGCATTTTGAGTTTGTTGTTTTGACCTTTGGGTTATTTACAGCCTAGGGAGTGTTTACAAAGTGTCTGGCTCCTTTAATAGCCCATTGGAGTTGACAGGCATTCACATCTAGATGAATGTCTGATTTTTGCAGATTTGTTTACAGCTTGTCAGGAATCTCTGGCTTGGGTTATAAAATTATTTCTCAGTTTGGGCTTTCAGGTAAACAGATGAATATCCTTTCCCATTCCTTTTCTCAGTATAATGTTTCTAGTGTGTCTTCTGGATAAAACATTAAAGCTATCTTTCTTTCCTCAAGACAAAGTGGAAAGTTAGTTACCAGGAACAGTTTCTGGTATTTTCAAACCCTATTCAGACATCTGCCAGAGAATATCTCAGAATTCTAGGTTTAGTAGCCTCAAATTTTATTATGATCCCCCTTGGCCATATTCCACATGGGAAGGATTTAGAGGTTTAAAAAGTCACTTTGTACTGAACCCCAGCACCATCTATAATTTCAAACCCCAGTGCTGTGCTTTGAAAAAAAGGAAATAAATTGATAGATATATCTGTCAATTGTCTCTCAACCCAGGTCTTCCCTTCTCCCTGTCAGCCGCAATTGGTCTGTGATGACATTTGCTTCAGACTTTGCTTTGGCAGCTGTGTTGAAGGGAGTGAAAGTGCAGAGCATATGAACAAACAAGTATGTTAAAACAGATAAATGTCAAGGAAATTATGGCTCTATTAAATGCACTCAAATCTCTGAACCGTCTTTGAACTCCAGATAGTCTGCCAGTAATCACAGATATGACGGTGAAGTGGCACATAAGCAATCGGGTGTGAAACAGATCCTACCAACCTTTGCAGCTTAGCTGTGATAGTGTGGCTAGTATAAACTCATTTCAGTTTGTCTCTTCAGGTTGCATTCATTACATCAGAGCAAAACACTGTGACAAGGAAGAGGAGCAGAAAACAGACAAACCCTCATGAATGAAAGTGACACTCTGGGATCTTCCAGGCATTGATCCATCTCTGAGGAACTCCTTAAGTAAATCTGTTTGCCTCCAATCAAAATAGGCAACTGAAAAACTTTTCTCCAAGTCTCCTTGCAAGTTAGCCTAGAAGACTGATGCCTTTTCATTCCCATGGACAGAGATGTTTCTGTCTGCCTTTCTTCTGATTTCTAGAGGGTATCTCACAATTCAGAAGAACTCACAAAAGATACTTGTGTTGACCTATTTTTGGCCCAGGCAACAGTGAATGTTCATCCTTCACAGTGTATCAGTGGCGTATGGGTTCTGTGCCTGCCCAAAAAAATAAATAGCAGCTTTCCAAAACTCAGATTCCCCTCCTCTGAATCTCTGTAATAGGGCATTGCCTAAGCCCTTCCCATCAGGAGAAGGTTAACCGTCACATAGTCAGCTGTTCAGTATTTTGTGTCAGAATTTCCTCTGCATCCTGCATTGGTGGATTACAGTTTCCAGACTTAGATAAGATCTCTTTTGGAACTTCCCTTCTTCTTTATTCCGTCCATCCCATTCACAACCCCTTTTTTCCCATTTTTGCACATGGGATTGGGGTGTTACTTCAACCGTGACAGTCATCTAGAGCCATATACTTTTGCTTTTTTTTCTGTTTTATTTAACACAATAAAGTATGTGTGCTATTTTTTTTATTTTAATGTACTTGATACTTCTGCTGTTAATTCATCTGGGAATTCTAATTTAATTGTACTAGGAAACTAAAATTCTGTGGTGTCAGTTGAATTCTAGGGACTGTCTCTTGTCAGGGTGCCAAGAGGCCTGTTGTCCCTGTTGTTCATCTGCTTCATTTTGAAGTTCTGACTGGAAAATGTTTCATTTTTTTCTACATTTTCTTCAGTTTTAAGATATGTACTACTAGTTTAACACTGCTCTAGCCATTTTTATCGTTATAACACGTTTCTACCACAAATTATTATATTTGCATTTTCTCTGGAGAGTTTTTCTAAGCATATGTTGGTTTGTTCTTTTTTAAAAGTTCTGTTTCATTTAAGAACATGTATTTGGTATTTTGTCAGTATTTGGACAAGTGAATTTTACTTGGTAGTGTGACTGTATGTGCTTTTTACTATATAGTGCAGGTTGTACAACAAGGCTTGGCACAATTTAAATTGTTCCTGTTGTATTTTTATGCAGTTTAGCACTATTTCCTGTGTAGGAACATAGTTTATATTTTCTGTTATCGCTGCCCTTAGCCAATAATAAAGTTGGTGTATATTCTGGCTGATGTTTTTTTCCCCAGATTTAATGGATCCTAGTACAACTGTCCCCCACCTCCAGCCCCATCAAATCCAGTTGCAGCTAAAAAGAAAAAAAAATCAACAAAACAAGCCTGTACCTAATGTTTGTGAATCTGTTACTGCTAGTCCAGAAGCCACTTTCACTTGTTTCTCATCAGCAGCTGGTGTGAGCCTGCAGCCCTGTATGGTACAGGGGTCAGACACATCCTCTGGGACTGTTTCAGTATTGCGGCAGGTATGGGAGAACCAAACCCCTTAAGTGCAGGAGAAGTCCTGGGTACAAGACCCCTGGCCAGACATAATACTCTGACTCCAGATATTTTGTCCTCCAGTGTAGTTCATAACAAGAAGAAACAGACTTCACCATGTGACACACAATTAGATTATTACCATGCATAAGGCTGATGTGGCTTCCTTAGCTATAAGTGTTTTATATTTAATCAATCTCAGAAGCTATGCTGCTATCCAAAATGACTATGGGGCTACCTTCTCTAGACAGCAATCTAGTACCGCAGATTTTGATGGGGTCTGTCATACAGTTGGTAATGAACAGTCTGAGTCCATCCAGTCTTGATTCTTCAGAAGGTGAACAGATTTAAAAACCCAAGCAAATGTTTACCTTTCCATAGAAGCTAGCTAGGCTTACTGATTTATTTGACTGGAAGCAATCTAGAGCTTTGACAGAGGTCTGCAGATTATATGCTCTTATTCAGACTAAGATTCCAAATATTCTGGATGTTCCCTCGCTGCTACCATCCCTAGAAGGTTTCTATAAAACTGCTCAAGCAAAACTCTTGAAAACTATTGAACTAGATCCTAAAAAGGCTGTGAGGAAATACAAGGTGTTCTTTGATCTTGCAACTGTATTTGCTAGCTACCCTAGCTATGGTTTCTCCAGCTGCCATCTCTAACAAGAGAGCCTTGGCTTCTTCTAACCCTATACTGCCTGATAAAATTAGCAAGTGGTTAGAATTTCAGGGGAAAAAAAAGTTTTGTCAGTCTAGTAATTTGGTATTTAGAATTTTAAATTATCATGGCATCATGTGGAATTTATTTTGCAATGTGCTTACAGTTTAGACGACTTTGCTCTGTGTTTGTCTGCTGAACAGAAGTGTTATATAAATAAGTTTGTTACTAATATGACTCTGGTTTCAAAACATGCTCTGAGGAGTGGCTTGGAAGGTGTGCACACTACTTCTAGAATTGTAGTTGCTTCTATTGTATTGAGAATGTTTGCTTGGTTACATTACTAGAATTTTTCTGAATATTTAAAAAAATGAGATGCTCCTTTAAGTTCTCAATTTGCATGTGGTCTTGCTGCAGCCCAGATTCTCAAATAGTTGGGTGATGGAGGTAAAATGATATATGGGGTATCTAGAATGTTTCATATTCCCAGGTTCTCCTCTAACAAGGTGTCAAATTTCAAAGGGCAGAACAAAAAAAATTCTTGCCTAACTAGAGTCAGGCAACCAAGAGAAAATTGTAGGAGGATAACACTTCCTAACCAAATAAAAAAGGATTCCTTTCCCAAACAAGATCTTTTCCACTGTTAATGACTATACAAAGACTCTGGGCATCCTGTTCCTTAATGTCTCCCCCTACCCTTATCAACTTCCCCAGGCTTTAGCTCAACCCAGCAGTCTGGCCACAGATAGTCTCAGACTAGTGGGCGAAGAGAATAATTTGGTGGGTCTACTCTTGACAGTGGACACAACCCCCCCCGACTCTCCAGACCATACACTTCTGTTCTTTCTGGTATTCCTTCACAAGTTGCAAGCAGGAGTTATAGAACCAGTTCCTGCACCACAAAAATGAAAAAGATTTTTCACCAGATTATTTTTGGTACCAAAAACTGAGCTATCATGGAGGCTAGTGTCAGATTTGGCATACCTAATAAGTTTCTGAAAGTATCCAAATTCAAAATAAAAACAAAGAAACAAGAGTGGAATTCAAATACTGAAAGAAACAAAGACTAAAGAACCGCAAAACAACCAGTAAGTCAGTCACTAGTCTTAATGCATGTCGCTGGATGTGTTTAATGTAAAAAAAAGTTAAAAACATCCACAGTTTAAAATACTTATCCTGCAGGTGGTCCTACCCCTTCTTCTGGCTGACTGCTTCATGGTGACTTTACATTCGAAGTATGCCTATTTTCACATGCCAATTGCTCCCAAATTCAAGTTGAACGTACAAATGCCCTGTCTCACACCCTCACAAAGAATTGACGTCCTAAGATACATCCCAGAAAAAAAAAACATTTCTTCTAACAGAAGACATAGTCTTAAATGTTCAGAATATTTTCAGGGATTTCTCTCTTCAAGAACCTGCCCCCTCAGGAGAGTTTCTCAAAATTCTAGGCCTGATGGCATCAGTGATCCTCAAGAAACCATGGGCCAGACTCCACAATAGAAAGATTCAGTGGTACTTAAAAAAAAATATTGGACCCAGCACCCGCTTCCCTTGGAGTGCTAGGTACCAGTGGTGGATTTTGCAAAATGAGAGTTACAGTGGTGGAGGGATCGGATGTGTCTCAATCCAGACTTAACTTTCCCCCTCCAGATCCTTAGTTCTATCAGTCCAGACAGACTTGTCAGATTTTGTAAGGTGAATGGGGGCCTTTGGTTGCTATAAAGCACATAAACATCAAATAAATGTTAGAAGTGATGCAGACTTTAAAAGATCTTTACCACTTAAGGTGTCCAGGTCCCCTTTAATTGATCACAGACAACACCACAGTCATGTGGTACCTGAACAAAGAAGGAGGGGGGTTATAAGGTCATAACATCTTTGTTGGTCATAAGTAATAGTCTTGGAGCTAGTCTTACAGCAGTCTCTGATGCTTCAGGCCTCATACATCTCATCAGAGCAAAACATAACGGCAGACGGACAAAGCAGAGCCTGAACTGTCCTTTACAATTGGAAACTTCGGACAGAGGTCTGCCTGGATTTGTTCCAAATGTATGGAGCACTAACTTTGTTTGTTTTAAAACAGACAGTTGGAAAAATTCTGTTAGAGACATCCTTGCAGCCATGCTTGGAGGACAGAAGTATTCTCTTTTTTTGGGATGGGAATGCTCCTTTATGCATTTCTACCAATATCCAAGGTAATTCAGAAGATTCAGAAAGAATTACCAAAGCTCATTGTAGTGATCCCCTTTTCGCCCAAGCAAAGTTGGTTCTCCATTTTAATAGAATTGGCTGGCAATTACCACAAGCTTCTTCACCTCACACACTGGATCTGCGTACATATCTTCAGGGGTTATTAGTGCACCCTAACTTAGAACAGTTGTTACTCACAGCCTTGATTATTCTATCTTAATACCTTTTAGGCACTTGCTCCATGAGGATGTGCATCAGGTATTGAAGGAGGCAAGAAAACATGAAACTACAAAATCTTTTATTTACCAGTGAAATAGATATTCTAGATGGTGCTTAACCAATAACAAAGGGCCAAGTATGGTGTTTACCCCTCTGGTTTTGAAATATTTGTATGAGCTCCTCAACAATAACTTATCTTATGCATCTATCAAGATGCATCTTGTGGCTATCTCAACTTGTCTGCCATAGATCCCCCTCTTTTGTCTCATTTTGTGGCCATACAGTTTATGAAAGGAGTATTGCACTTAAGACCCCCTAGAAAGCAAATGCCTCCTCCTTGGGATCTAAACTTTATTGAAACATTAACCTTATCTCCACGTGAACCTGCTTTCAGGCTGATTTGAGGTTCAACATTTGGAAAACTTTTTTGCTTACTGCTCTGACATCTGCAAGGTTAGTCTCTGAGCTGCAAGTTGTCATGGTGGGCCAACACTATCTGATTTTCCACAAGTACATGGTTGTTTTACTCACTAATCCTTCTTTCATGCCAAAAGTTGTTTCTGAATTTGTTCTGAATCAAGTCATCAGTCTTCTAGTTTTCTTTCTGGAACCTAAAAACAAGGGAGAGAAGATTATGCATATCTCAGATCTCAGATGTGCACAGACAGTTCAGATGCTACCTTGAAAGAACTAAGCCCTTCAAAAAAGCTGAACAGTTTCATTTCCTATTCTGGCTAAGAATGGTCAACATGTTTTTAAGCAAATGATTGCTCTTTAGTTATCTGCTTTTTTGTTACTCCCACTATGGTAAATCTGTCCCCAGGCAAGGTTAAGACACATCCCACCAGAGCCTTATCCTTTTAGGTGGCATATTGGAAAGGAATGGACTTGAGAAGCATTCTAGATACAGCAACTTGGCCATTTGTTCATACCTTTGCAAAGCACTGCAAATTAGATACTTCCTTAGGTTCCAGAGCAAGCTTTGCATAGACCATTCTCCAGGAGCTTCTGGATCCTTATCCTCCCTCCTCCCAGATACGTTAAGCTTTGGGAATCTACCCATATGCCATTGAGGCAGTGTGAATGATGAACGTAGTACAAACGCTACTTACCTGTAACAGTAGATGTTCGAATTTCATGCTGCCTCAGTGGCAGAACCTACCCACCTTCCCCCTTATTTTGTGTAGAGTTTGATGTTATCCAGCTTTGTTGTGATGTTGGTTGGCTTGGTTATTTGTGTTGCTGTGTTACGGCTGACATTTGGTTGGTTTCAGGCAATTCTTGCTAACCGTCCTTACAGATTCATCCTTCATAGCACTAAAAGCCTGAATAACTGACTCTCTGACAGGGTTAGACTTCCCCTGATGGGAGAGGTTTAGCCAATCCCCTATTACAGAGAGTCAGAGGAGGGAATTTTGAGGTCTGGAAAGCAGCCAAGGTAGGGGTTTGTCCAGGCACAGAACCCATATGCCAGTGAAGCAATGTAAAATTCGAGCAGCAACTTTACCTTGCTTCCTTTTTTAAAAAATAGCCAAGGCATTTGCCACAGGTTTCCTCACAAGAATGGACTTGCTCATAAAGGACAGTGAGGGGGAGTTTCGTACATCTCACTATTCAATATCTCACTTTACTGCATGGACAGTAGAATTATAATACCTTTTAGGTGCCTTTTTCTGAGGAAAGAAAGTTGCTACTAGAAAATCATATATGGGTAATTTAGAAAGATTTTGCAGTTGGTGGTAAGCCAAGATCCTTTTTAAGGCTCAGACAGATTCTTTAGTATTTGTGTGAATTTTTATCCTCTAGCCTTTCTTATTGTTCTGACAAGATTCATCTTTTGGCCGTTTCTGCTATTCTGCATTAGATCCTGCTCTTTCTACCTTATCTTTTGTGAAACAAATTTTGAAAGAGGTGTTACGTATCCTCCCACCTAGCAGACAGGGATCCCTGCTTGGGATCTTAATTTTGTCATAGAAAGTCTTACATTGATTCCTTTTGAACCTGCTCAAGGGGCTGATTTGAAGGTCTTATGGAAAACTGTGTTACGTATTGCTCTGACTTTTGCAAGATCATCCGAGTAGCAAACTGTTTTGGTTAGTCATCCTTGTCTCATATTTCACAAAGATAGGGTAACTTTGAGAGCAAATCCTTCCTTTATGCCAAAGGTCATTACTGAGCTTACATTAAGCTAGGTTATTCATCTTCCTGTTTTTTTTTTCCAGAGCCTGAAAATAAGGGAGAAAGAATTAGTCATACTGTGGATGTCTATAGGCAACTTGAGCACTGTAGTGATCAGACAAAATCCTTCAGGATGTCTGCTTAACTGTCTGTCTCTTATGAAGGTAACAAAATAGACAACCAGTAACTAACCAATTTCCAAATTGTTGACCCAGGCTATTATTTTTTTTTTGTTCTCACCATAACAAGTCACTTCTAGCAAAGTCATCGCCCACTATGCTAATGCCCTGGCTACATCTGTGGCTTTTTAAGGGTGGAGTCTATAAACATACCAGAGGTGGTATCTTGGTTTTCTGTGTACACCTTTACCAAGTACTGCAAACTAGAGTCCGTATCTAGGTCTAGAGTAGGATTTGTTAGGACTGATCTCCAGGAGGATCCTGGACTCTGATCCAGCTTCCTCTTCCCTTACTCTGTAAGCTATGGTGCTCATCACATATTGCTTAAGGATACTGCAGCAGTGATCCAGCGATGAACATAGTACAATTGTGTAAATAAACTTACCATTACAGTAGGTGTTCAAATAGATCACTGCTGCAGTAGCCACTCCCTCCATCCCCCTATTTTTGCTGTCTTTTTGCCAAGGTCTGGGATTTTTATTTTTATGCTCCTACCTGGCAGGGCTCTAGCCTCCCTATCTTCTGAGATAAGAAAGCTCTAAAGTATTTGTTGCCATAGCCACTGGATTTCTGTACATCCCTTGTGCATACCAGTGGCTAAGGCATGTGAGGGAGCCCTAAAGCTTTGGAAGGTTGGCTGGCTGTCCAGTCCTTGATAGAATGTTACTTATTGCTTAAGGCTTCTGCAGCAGTTGTTGTTCTTTCAGCTTTTCCCAGTAAGGGGTCGCCGCAGCGGAACTCTGGTCCGCTAATGATTGGCAGTAGATTTTTATCAAACGCCGAGGTGCCAGCTCGACTTCCAACCTACAGCGAAGGCACGCCCATTTACGCACGCATGTCTTTCGAATGCTACCCAACCGCGGGGAGGACATGCAGACTCCATACAGATGGCTCTCCCAAGCCCAGCCGAGAATCGAACGGGAGAACCTCTTGCTGTGAGGTAACAACGCTACCGCCGTACCACCGCGACATCTGATCTATTTAAATATCTACTGTTATGGTAATTTTACTTGCACACCTGCAGTTTCTCTCATTTATTCACAATTTATTTTTAATCTTGCTTGTCTTTTTCCTGATAATCTCAACATCCCAAGACCAGTCACTTGTTCATATCCAAGGTACTTCTGATTCTTCTAGTCAGCTTCTAGGATTTTTCTTGTCATTCAAGCATTTTCCTTAGGACGGAAGAAAATGTTTCACTGGTGAAGTTTCTGAGCTGTTTTTGATAAGCAAAAAGCTCTTTTAGCCCGCTGGCTCACTATTTGTTGGCTAAACTGTATTTCCTACTTAGCTTGCTCTGCATACAAAAATATATTTGATTTTCCAAGAAAAAGTATTTTGAACCAAGATGGATAAAGCAACTTGAATTTCCTGTAGTTACTCTTAGTCCTGACAAAAGTATCTGTGTGTTTTGGAAAAGAAAATGCATGTGACAGTTAACAATTTAGCTGAATTTGTTTTTCTAACTTTTCTCTCTGAACATAATAGAAATTAATAAAATATCAGAAATACCTTAATATGGAATGGAAGAAGAGAAGCAAATAAGATTCTGCACCAGTAATCATTAGTATTTATAAACCGCATCCTCTGCAATGATTGAGAGTGTGGACTGTCTCTTAGAAATTTTGTGTGCCTTTAAAATGTAGCAGTGTGTACATCTGAAAAGATCATCTGATAGTTTCATTCCAGAATCATCCACGTTGTAGAAAAGCTGGCCTTATTTTTAGAAGTAGAAACCTGTATCATTTGTAGCTATCCCTGCTTTAATAAATCATAGTTTGGTATAGCTGTTTAATGAACTCGCTGAGAAACCAAAATTCTGATTACTTTTCAATGCAGCAAAATTAAAACATAAAATAAATTCTAATCCATGGCCAAGAATTAAATCAATGTGTAAGGCATTTCACAGATACCTAAATTGACAAGTAGACTGCTGAATCAGGCCGAAAAATGCTGAATGTGCTATTCTGGGGGGTTCAGTTAAATGAACTATATAGCATTTTTTTATGAAAAAGCAGGTCATGTGGGTAGAGAAGTCCATTAGTCATTTATTGTTGTCTATGCAGATGGGATTAATGGATTTGGGAAGTTAATAACTCTGGCCTTCAAGGTTCAAATTATGTGGTATACATCTGCAGCCACCACCCCCCACCCCACAGGAATTTATACTGAGCTGTTTGGTTTCCAGTGAGGTGAGACATTTTTGGGCCCATTAGTTCCCTCCAGGATGAGAATTAGGAGGCGACAGCATTGCCATCACCTGCAGTGTGGATTGGGATTTTATGCTTAGCCAGTCCGTACTATGGCTGTGACTATTTCTTTATGCTTGCAGTACTTGGTTTATAGTGTAGTGCACTTGTACTGCAAGCACAGGTCACAGTCCTCCCATGTGGACAGACTTTGACCCCTCCCTACTAAGGCAGATGAGCCATCACCACTTCCACCTGCCTGTGCTGGATCTTCCAGCATCTGAACTGTTAGTCAAACTTGGGTAATCGAGAGCACATTCAGGGATTTATCCCTGTAAACTGTAGAGATGGTTAGATACAGATGGTACAAGAAAAAAAATCATAACTGTATTTAAAAATAATTTGATGTAGTAATTAAAGTTCATGAGTAACTTTGATAGATTCTGAATTACAGTAAGGTAAAAAAAAGTTACTTCATTTTGTTGTAACAAGCAAATTTACTATATATGATGATTGTGAATCATCCCGAAATACTCCTGCTAGGCAAGAACCTGTCTTGGTTTAATTTCTCCAAGTGCTTAGGTTTTTCAGGTACCTGGATGGGAATGGACTCCATTCGTAAGTCAAGGCATAATTAAAGTTCAAAAAATCACTGTTGCTTCAGTCTTTTGGATGATCAAAGGTATCTTTCTCCATTCACTTAAAAGTTACAGACTCAGACCAATCTGGGATGACCATAGCACAAATCATGTCCTTTTAATATCACTGTTGCACTGTTATAAACAGAAGGGATCTCCTTCCCAGGGCAGCCCAATGTCTGGCCAGTGTACCAAAGCTTAATGATCTTGAATGTACCATAAGTCACACCCATGCTCCCCACAGAGAATCTGGGGTATAAAAGGGATGTATGGACACAGCTACCCAGAACTATTTTGGCACCAGTTCAAACTCCATTATTGCTAGTTGGTTTGAATGCCTTGTTGCAGTGCTGAACATCTAGCTGCCAGATAAGTGTCCCGTTGTTTTTTTTTTCCATTTCTTTTCTTTGTCATCTATTTTATTTTGCTACCTAGACTTCATGTCATCTAAGAAGGGAAGATGTCACTGTGGGATGCAAATTCCCCATAGAGATAGTCACAAATAGTGTCATTTTTATTTGGGTGCTTCCCACGACCATACTATTTGTAGTATCTGTAAGGCATTTGTGCTTAAGACAGTTAGAAGCTGTTTGTCTTCGGTGGCCTTTTATCTTGAAAACCAATGCCTTAAACAGTTAACCCAGGATACCATGGTAGAATCCTTTAATCCCGAGATACTTCCATTAGGCAAGAAGGCGGCCAAGAAGTCTTGGCCAGATTCTTCAGCTGTCCAGCCTCCACTGGATGTCCCTGTAAAAATGGGTAATAGCTCTGTAGGTCTTTCAGCATCTATATCAGATTCCTCTGCCACAACCCTGTCAGAGGCCAGCATGGATCCGTCCTTTTACATGTCCTCTGAGGCTTTGCAGGCATCTGCTCCAAAAGTCAAGGGGGAACCATTTTTGATTATCTCGAAGGGTCCTAGAGGGATTCTGCAGATATTGGTCAAGGAGAAGGTTCTGGGCTCTCTTATCAAACCTCGCCAAGGGTTGTAAACTCTGGAATTTGCTAGGGCTGATGTCCCGTCCAAGAAAAGACAAAAATCAAAACATGTTTCAGTCAGTCCTAAGGATCCTCAAAGGGAATGGCAAGAGTTACTCATGGCTTGCTTTCTGACTTGATGGCCCTGAAGCCTCCTCAGGGGGTTTTGGTGCCTGCATCTCCTTGGATCTCTACACCTTCTAAATGGTTTCAATGTCTGATGGAGGGGTCTTTGTCCTATTCTTCACAGATGCCTTCACTTTTGACTTACGGTTCTGATGAGTAGGAGTCTGTTAGCCCTGAGTCTCCTTTTGAGGAATTGTCCTTTGGGGACACATTTGCTAGGATGATAGAATACTTTAAGTGGGATTTTTCTCAAGTGTCAGATATTCAGAGAAGATATTATGAGTTGCATCAGTTGGATACTCCTAAACCATTGACAGTTCCTCCTCTGTTGGCTGCCTTGTTAGACACTTTCATTGCTGCTTTTAAGTCTCCTTATTCTCCGACTCCTGCTCCTTAGAAACCTGATATGTTATATAAAGTTCCTGAGGGTAGTCAATTTTTATTTAAATGTCCTTGTGCTGATCCTACAGTGTCATTCTGTTCTGACAAGCCTTCTAAGCTCTTGCCTTCTTTCAGACTTTTGCCTTCTGATAAGGATAGTAGGGCAATGGAGAGGATTGTTAAGAAAGTTTACACTACTTCTACTTTGGCCTTTAGGGCTTTTAATTACCAGGCCCACATGACCATATATGCTCTGGCCTTGATTGCTTAGGCTTGTTAGGATGTTCTTCGTGTTTCACTGTTGCAGTCATAACTGTAGGGTACTCCTGCTGGCAGGCAGCCCGAGGTCGGCCAGAATTCCAAAGTCTGGGTCCGGCGTCGGCTGTACCAGCAAGTACCCTGATGTCAGAACGTAGAGGTATAAAGCTGACAGCCGACGCCATCTTCTCCAGTCTTTCTTGCCGTGCGGTGGAAAGCAGCACGCAAGTTGTTGGTTGGCGGATTCCGGACAATGTGCTTTGATTGTCGTCGGTCCGAAGTCTTCTTCTTCTCTTCTCAAGCTAAGTACCCCGTTAGAAACTTTTTCTTGCTCCTCCGATGTCAGAAAAAGTTAATAATTGTATATCGTGTGGAAAACAAATACCTCATAAAGATTTCCACTCTTACTGTCTTCCTTGCTTAGGCCCTGACCTCGACTTTTCTTGCTGTCGGTTTTGTGCCAGGTTTAATTCTCGCACTATTAAGTGTAGGTACGATTGGGCCTTGAATTATTTTGGTAGATGGTTCAATTATAGGATGTCGTCGGATACTTTACCGACAACCGGAATTCACAAAAAACGCAAGGACAAGGATAGGCCTCCGAGGTCCAAACAGGATACTTTGCAGCCAGAGCCAGCTTCGGGTTCGGCGGTCGTCAGTGAGGCGCTTTTGCAGCCCCTGTCGTCAGCCACTTCGGAACCGATGGCCGACACGGACTCCCATGGGGAGCCAACTAGACCCAGTATTTTATCTGCCGCAGGACCTTCGGACATCGCTCCTTCAGATGGGTCCGGAACCGCTGTGCAGGTACCGGCTTCTGAAGGGGTTTTCAGGCCTTCTCATATCACTATTACTGCAAAGACAAAGGCAAAGTCAAAGACTCCTGTTAAGCCAAGGGTTTCTTCTCAAGCTTCTTCGAATTCAGCTCCCAAGACCAAGAAGCAATTATTAAGGCTGGCTGAAGATTTGCTTACTGTGATTAGGGGTTTTCACCCCCCTCCTGAAAAAAGGCCTAGACAGGATATTCCTTATGATTCCTCTAATCAGGCTTCTGTGTCTTCAGTCTCTTCCTCTGACCAGGATTATTCTTTTCCTCCTTATGAGGATTCTGATGCAGAGGACTCTATTCCCTCTGCTTCTCCCCCTGAAGATTTTTCTTTTGGGGAAACCTTGGATGAGATGAGAGAGCATTTTCATTGGGAAGATCAGGATTATTCCGCTTCCAAGAAGAGACTTAGGGAATTTCTCCTTCTCCCTCAACACAGACATTTGGCTATTCCTCCTGTTCTTGATATTGTGAATGATGCTTTCTCTGAAGCTAACCTGAATCCTGATTCCTTTCCGCCTGCTCCTTCTAAGCCGGATAGATTTTACAGAGTCCCTGATTCCCACCAATTTTTGTTCAAAAACCCTTCTGCAGATCCTGAAACTATTTCTCAGGGTTCCAAGGCTGCTAAGGCCGCTTCATCTAAAAATCCTATTCCCTCTGAAAAGGATTCTCGTGCCTTGGACAGATGGGGCAAAAAGGTGTATACTTCTGCTACTCTTTCTATTAGAGCTTTAAATTGCCAGTTTCATATGTTCAAGTATCAGCAATTTCTTTTGTCTGTTTTAAAGCAAAAACCTTCTACCTTTCCTGCATGTGCAGAGGACAAGGAATTACAGGATGTATTGCATGCAACTGAACAAGTTAGCAAACATAGTTTACATTGTGGTTTTGATGCCTTGGAGGCTTCTTGTAGGGCCGCAGCCTCTGGTACTGTTATCAGGAGACATGCTTGGCTTCGAGAGCAGAATTTACCAGAGCAAGTTAAGGCTAAATTGTTAGATGCCCCTGTTCAGCATGATGTTTTGTTTGGATCTAAAGCTGAGGAGGTTATTAAAAAGATAGAGGATAAAGCGAAATCTATGCAGACTGTTAAAGATTTCTTACAAGTTCAGCCTCCTAGATTTTCTAGAAATTGGCCTTCCAAAAATTGGTCCTTTCCCACATCTGACAGGCCTCAAAGGGGAAGATATAGACGCTCCAGAGGTCGGGCTCAGGCTCAGGTCTCTTACAGGTCCAGACAATGGACTGCTTCATCACCCAGAAGGGGAGAAGACAGATCTCAATCACAAATAAAGCAGACCCAATGACTCCCTCTGTTGGGCTACAGGTCCTCCTTGCCTGGCAGCCCCTCTCGGAGGAAAACTTTCTCTTTTCTACCAAAATTGGACTCATATTACCCAAGACAAATGGGTTTTAGACGTGATTTTAAGAGGTTACAAATTCCACTTTCATACTCTGCCAAGGTCTTTCGGTTGGCCAGATCTGCCAAAACATCAATGGTCAGAGGCCTTAAATCAAGTGGACGCTTTATTGGCCATGAGAGCCATAGAACCTGTTCCACTTTCAGAGATGGGAAAAGGTTTTTACTCAAGACTATTTCTGGTCCCAAGAAAACAAAACTCATGGAGACCTATTCTGGACCTTTCAGTATTGAACACCTATCTGGAAATTCCAAAATTCAGGATGCTTACTCTACAACAACTTCTTCCAGTGCTCTCCCAGGATGCTTGGATGGTGACATTGGACTTAAAGGAAGCCTACTTACACATTCCCATCAGGCAGGAACGCAGACAATACCTCAGATTCAAGGCAGGTTTGAGGCACTTTCAATTCTCTGTACTGCCCTTTGGCTTATCTACTGCGCCCAAAGTCTTTACCAAGTGTCTGGCTCCAGTAGTAGCTTATTGCAGACTCTAAGGGATTCAGATTTACCCCTATCTGGACGACTGCCTTATTCAGGCGGACAGCAAAGACCTTTTACTTCAACATCTGCAGTTTGTTCAACGTCTTTTCCTACTACTGGGATTTTCAGTGAACACAAAAAAGTCACATTTGATCCCCTCTCAGCAAATGATCTTTTTGGGAGCTCTTCTAAACACAAGCTTGCAAAGGGCCTTCCTCACTCCAGAAAAACAATTACAACTGGCCTCAATTTTCAAAACCTTGGCTACTTTAACTCAGCTCACTGCAAGGAAATTCCTGCAGGCATTGGGCTACATGGCTTCTTGCATCCTGTTGATTCCAAATGCAAGGCTTCATATGAGAAAACTTCAATGGTACCTAAAGAGTGTATGGTCACAGCATTACCACAGTCTGGACACAATGATTCCACTGATTCCCTGCCTCCAAAAAGAGTTCCTTTGGTGGTCCAGGGCTTGTGCTTTAAACGAAGGGAATCCCTTTCGTCTGCCTCAATCTTCTCAGATCATAACCACGGACGCTTCGGATTATGCTTGGGGAGCTCATTTTCTAGACATTTGCCAGCAGGGCTCTTGGACAAAGAAGCATCTTCCCTGGCACATCAACTTGAAGGAAATGTTGGCAGTCCAAAATGCTCTTCTAGCCTTCCAGAATCTTTTGCAACCAGGGCCTCTTCTGATTTGTACAGACAATACCACAGTCAAGTGGTACATAAACAAGCAAGGGGGCTCTCACTCTTACCCCCTTTGCAGACTAACCATGAGTTTATGGGACACAGCTCTAAATCTGAATCTGCATCTTCAAGCTCAATTCATTCCAGGAAAACAGAACCTCTTAGCAGACAGCCTAAGCAGAAACCTTTTGGATCCTCACGAATGGATGCCGGACCCCAACTTATTCAGCAGGATTACTGCAGTTTGGGGTTGTCCTCAGATAGATCTGTTTGCATCCCATCTCAATCATCAGTTGCCTCTCTTTTGCACCAGGACCTTCCACAAAACAGCTTGGAAAGTGGATGCCCTGTCATTCAGCTGGAGGAATCTTTCGGGATATGCCTTCTGCCTCGGGTGTTACTGAAAATAAAACAGGACAAACCCAAGATTATCATTTTGATAGCTCCAAATTGGCCTTGGCAGTTTTGGTATCCAACTTTGAAGCACCTATTCTTGGAACCTCCATGGATCCTTCCTCTGATCCCTTCTCTTCTGTCCCAGCATCAGGGTCAGATGCTACACTCTCAAATCAAGACTCTATGCCTGGCAGCTTGGCTCTACAAGGGCCTTTGATTCCTTCTTCTCTTCCCAAACAAGTTTTGGATGTTCTTTTAGAAGCTAGGCGGCCTAGCACTAGAAAATCTTATGCTTCTAAATGGAAAAGATTTTGTATTTGGATGCAGGATCGAGGTTCTGATCCTCTTTTGCCTGATATTTCCTCCATTTTACTTTACCTCTCAGATTTTTTGCTTAAAGGCCTTTCCTTTTCCTCCATCAAAATTCATGCTTCTGCTATCTCGGCTCATTTCAACACTGATCCTCCCATCTTTTCTCACCAGCTGGTGAGACAATTTTTGAGAGGGGCTAAGAATTTAAGACCTCCCAGAACTCCTCCTGTTCCTGCTTGGGATCTTAATTATGTCTTGGAGAAACTTACTTTGCCTCCTTTTGAGCCTGCTGCTACTTCGAATATCAAGTTCTTATCCTGGAAGACAGCTATCTTATTAGCATTGACTTCTGCCAGAAGGGTTTCAGAGTTGCAAGCTCTCATGGCTGTGGAACCATATCTTATCTTCCACCAAGACAGAGTTTCCTTGAGGACCAATCCTACATTTATGCCTAAGGTGATTTCTAAAGTGGCTCTAAATCAGACTATTCACCTTCCTACCTTCTTTCCAAATCTTCAAAATAAAGGGGAAAGGAGCTTACATTCATTGGACGTACACAGACAACTACGATTTTACATGGACAAACCTAAAGATTTCAGAAAATCTGATCAATTGCTTATCTCTTATGCCTCCAGTTCTCTAGGTAAGGCTATTTCTAAACAAACTATTTCCAAATGGATTGCTCGTGGAATAAGGTTTTATTACTCTCACTATGGGAAACAGATTCCAGGTACTGTTAGAAGTCATTCTACTAGAGCAGCTGCCACTTCAGCAGCTTTTCTCAGAGGAGTTCCTACCAAGGACATTTTGGAAGCTGCCACTTGGAGTTCAGTGCATACTTTTTCTAAGCACTATAATCTCCCTTTGTATTCTAAGTCTAGGGCAGGCTTTGCCTCTGCTGTTTTGCAGGGTCTTCTAGCTGCCCCTTCTACTGCATAACCTCCTCCCTCTTTCACAGCTTTTGGATTCTACCCTACAGTTATGACTGCAACAGTGAAACACGAAGAACATAGTACAGTTGTGTACACCTACCATAAATGTAGATGTTCGAGTGTCTTCACTGTTGCAGTCGGTGTTTCCCTCCCACCAATCCCCTCTTTTTTTTTTTTTTTGCTTGTTCTCTCTTCCACGTCCTTTGTGGTGTATTTGTGTTTCTTTTTGGACACCTTTTGGTTTTTTGGGGGGCTTCTGACATCTGGGGCAAGAAAGGCTGGAGAAGATGGCGTCGGCTGTTAGCTTTATACCTCTACGTTCTGACGTCAGGGTACTTGCTGGTACAGCCGACGCCGGACCCAGACTTTGGAATTCTGGCCAACCTCGGGCTGCCTGCTGGCAGGAGTACCCTACAGTTATGACTGCAACAGTGAAGACACTCAAACATCTACATTTATGGTAGGTGTACACAACTATACTTTATTTCTGACCTCCCTGATTCTGAAGGCAAATCCACTGCCTTATTTCTTTATTTTAGGTTCTGCTTCCCAAGTGGCTTGTCACTCTTAAGTGTAACTATGATGCTGCTGATGCCTCTTCTAGGATGGCGTCTTTTGGGTATGTCTTAAGTCATTATTCTTTGCTACATCTCCAGTCTCTGCCCGAGGGTATTAAAGCCAAGTTATCAGATGCTTCTTTGATAATAAACATCTGAGTTGCAAGCTTTTACAGCATGTCGACCCTACCTCATTTTCCACAAGGCAGGGTTTCTTCGAAAACTAATCCTTTTATGTCTAAACTGGTATCTCAGTTTACTTTAAGTCAAATTAACCATCTCCCCATTTTCTTTCCTGTACCTAAAAATTAGGGGGAAAGGATACTCCATACCATGAATGTCCACAGACAACGCAGGTACTTTATGACAGAACAAAACAAAATATTTCAGCTCATTTGATCAGTTGTTCATTTCTTGTGAAGGTAAGAAGGGACAATCAATATAAAATAGACTATTTCCAATCGGTTGTGTAAGGCTTTTACCGTTTGTCATACTCATCATGACAAACCTATTCCAGGCAAGGTCAAGGCTGACTCTGCAAGGTCTTTGGCTGCTTCTGTGGCTTTTGGAAATATTTGGATTCAAGAAGTATTCTAGAAGCTGCTACTTTGTCCTCTGTACATACTTTTACAAAACACTATAAACTAGATTGCTTCTCTAGGATCATGGTTTGTTAGGACCATTTTCCAGTGGCTTCTTGACCCTTCTTTTTCCACCTCCAAAATACAGTTAGCTATGGTAATCTACCCATATAGCTCAGGCTACTGCAGCAGTGACAAATATGAAGAACATTTTACATGTGTGTAAGTTGAACTTACCATAACAGTAGATATTCGAACGTTCACTGCTGCAGTAGTCGCTCCCTGCCTCCATCATCCTTGTTTTTTATGCCAGGGTGTGGACATTTATTTTTCATTATTCCTAGCCTTGTCCTTTCAGGACTCCGCCCCTCTCTCTCTCTCTGTCTGCTGGCGGGAAAGCTCTGAATGGTTTCATGGCCAAACTTGTTTTTTAGTCAGATCAGATTGAACTGCTTGGCAGTTTAGACGTATAGAACATACCCTGAAGCTTTGTAAGCTGCCCGCTGTTATACCCTTGGCAGGATATAACCCATATAGCTATAGCTACTGCAGCAGTGATCATTCAAACATCTACTGTTATGGTAAGTTCAACTTACACAACTGTACTATACAGCACAAAGCAGCACAGATGAACCAGTGACATACAGTCCAGATGTATGGGCACTGATTAGCACACAGTGTCTCCCACATAAAATGTGGTGCATGTAGTGTAAATAACATGTTGCATTGGTCAGTGCATGGTAAATCCATACTGTGCATTAGACATTCCCACAGGTACCACACAAGAGGGAGGGTGAAGTGGGTTGTAGTTGTCTTGGTAAATGTTTGATAATCCAAGACTCATTAGTTCAAGTTCTGGAATAGCAAGGCTGTGAATGACAGAAAATACAGACTTATATATACTAATCTGAAGGTTAATGTTTCTTAAAATATTTTTAAATATTTCCTTTTCTGTGGGGTTTGGTGATCTCTGAGTTAGTATACATAAGTTTGGAGGGAGCAGGGGAGCTTGCCCCCTGAAAAACAGCTTTAAAGTAGAATAACATTTGCTGATGATCACCAGTGTCTTAGCTGCTCCTTGTGGCCTGGCTGTGACTGATTTGATAGCCATCTCGATACAGAAAGGTTCTATAAGTATATTTTTTTTGCACTTAATCTGTTTCAGTGATAGTTAACAAAACCGTGCTGCATTTATTTATTTGCTTTATATTGCCAGTCTCTGTGTCTGCATTTTGTTTTTCTGTTTTAGTGATAGTTAAAACTGTGCTGCATTTATTTATTTGCTTGAGATTGGTTTTCTCTGTGTCTGCATTTTGTTTTTCCCCCACCCTCCCACACCAGTGTTGTTGTATTCTTAAACTTGGTGGCTTTGGAAATGCCCGCCCTTGCTGTAAATTTGATTTTGGACACTCCTCCCAGTCCCATCTCATTTGCTTACTGTACTGAGTACAGTGTGATCATTTGGGAAGGACTACCCCCTTGCTGCTTTGATTTTGGATACTCCTCCCAGTCCCATGTCATCAGCGCATTCTATTGTGTACAGAGAGAGCATTTGGGAAGGCCCAACCCCCTTAGTTTTCTTGAATTATCTTCTGTTTCTTCCCTTTCCACTAAAACAAAAATACACTTTATTCAGTTGCTTTTACTTTAATCGTGTTCTTCCTACTTTATTACCTTATTTTGCCTTGCTGCTTGCTCTAACGTGTTGAAGTGGGTTTTTTTTGTGCTGTATGTATTACTGCTTGTTAGTAGCCTGATTAAATTTGTCTGTTATTATAACCCTCTTAGTTTTGGTTTTATCACGTGGGCTTCAAGAAAGTTATTTTACACTTAAGAAACTTTTTGTGGTCTACATTCTTGTGGACAAACCCTTATCAAAACCCTCTGTCCATAAGTCCATCCAGGTTTCAGAACAGTATGTCTGGACATTTCCCATCAGTTTCTCCTGCCAGCCCGGTCGACATGGGCATACTGAGACAGTGTAGCAACTGCCTCATGTTCACTGACAACCCTCTTTTCTTAGCACTTAATTCTTATACTTGTGAGAAGTGCATCTGTATCAGTAACCTGGAATCTATGCTCTGTCGCACCACAGTCAGTACTCCTGTCAAAGAGGAGATTGCCAGCACAAACACCATACTACCCACATCCCATAGCTAAGCAAAACACACATGCACCTATGCAGCGGTCCTCAATAAAAAACTTACCTAAACAGCAGAGACCTCCAAAACACACTCACAAACATTTCACACACAACACCAAACACATCACAGACAGCAGACAATACACCAGTGTCTCACAAACACAGCCCATAAGGCATAACAATAAACTCGCACAGCCCATAAGGCACAATAGTAACCCAAACATACGAGTCATTGGTGACTCAGTTGTGAGACACACTGATGTCCCCCTGTCCAGGCTCGACAAGGAGAAGATCATGGTCAGTTGTCTGTCAGGTGCCAGAAACCACGACATCATGCACGCACTTAAGTCTTTCCACAGCAGGTACAAGTATGACTCTGTCATTGTTCAAGTTGGTGTGAATGACTTGAGACGTATCTCTCTGGACTATATGAAGAGAGACGTGATTGAGCTCTCAGAGTATGTGTCCTAGGCAGGTATGACCCTAGCCCTAAGCAGAATCCTACCTTCCCCAAGAATGATACCACAGTAACAAAAAATAATTGGCTTCAATAATTGTCTTAGTTTCTGATGTCATTCCAAGGGGATTCAGTATCTGTCTGCCTGGGATGACATGGTTGACAGGCCTCGATGTTTTGCCAGAGATGGCCTCCACTTGTCACCCCTAGGATTCAGGATTCTGGCCAAGGCTGTCGCCTCCCCCATTGTGCCTTTTTAGGCAATGTCCCAAAGACAAATCTTCCAACATAAAAGATCTGCCAAAAAGCAAATTGAAAGTCATGCTGCTTAACGCTAAGAGTCTTAACCTAAAAATGCACTCACTAGAGGCTCTCCTTACACTGGAAGATGCCAACATCTGTGCAGTCACAGAAACTTGGTTCAAGGCTGCGGAGAGCAACCCTGTCTTACCAGGCTGTACCTCATTCCAAATATTCTGACCCCAAAATCAGGTCAGAAAGACTAAGGGTGGTGGAGTTTCTATTTTCATTAAAGACGAGTAAACCTCCAGACTAGTTTGCCAGCATGATGCATTAGAACTACTCCAGGTACAACTGACAATTGGCAAGACAACCATCCAAGTTATAGCCAACTATAGACCCCCCTCCATGACTCAGGATACCCACTCTTCCTACCTGGACCTACTTGACTCCCTCAAGGTACCCCCTGACACCCTGATCCATGGCGACTTCAACTACCCCACCATAGACTGGGTGAACTATTCCTGCTCTAATGCACTTACCTAACAATTCCTTGACTTCATCAGTTCTAACTCACTAGACCAGCTTGTTTCATCCCCCAAAAGGGGAGATAACATTCTAGGCTTGGTTCTCACCAACAGGGGTGATCGCTGCACCACCCCCATAATAAGTTCTTCCTTAGTGAGATCAGACCATCGGGTCTGTCTCATTCGAAGTGTCCATCCCATCTAAACCTTCAGCCATAACCAGGCTAAAAAACTTCTCAAAAGCTGACTACAACCTTCTAAGGGAGGGTATTAGTAGCTTCACACCACCCCCCTCAGAGGATGCAGGCAAATATGATGAACAGTACACCAGTGGAGTATACAAGAACCATTACAACTGCATGGACCCAGCCATACACAACAGAACTAAAACTTGCTCCTCAAGGAAACACAAACTTATCTGGTGGACATCCTCTATCAACAGACATTACAACAAAAGGAAGACACTGTTGTCCAAGGGTAAAAAAGGCACAAATTCCCAATTGGAAAAACTCCCAACTTAGCCTCAACAAGCAAATTAGATCACTAGTGTAAACCTCCAAAGCCAGATATGAATCGAAACATGCCTCCGAAACAAAGGCTAACCACTAAGCCTTTTTCAGTTATGTCAGGATCCTCCATGACAAAGCCCATGTTTGTTCTGAATTAGTTCTTAATGGTACCACTGACACTTATCCTGTTGACTTAGCCAATCTGCTAGCAGATAGGTTCAGCGCAAACTTCATCCCCTGCCCCCCCCCCCCAAAAGGCCCATTCGAAATCCTTGATTCTTGTCTGGTATCTCAAATCTCCATAGAGTAAGTGTTAAAAGCCTATCCTAGGCAAAGAACACAGATTCCATGGGACCTGATAGTATCCCAAACTATGTTCTGCACCATCTCCAGCAAGAACTTCCCTTGCCATTGAGCGCCCTGTTCAACCATAGCTTAAGTACAGGCTTCATTCCAGCAGAGTGGAGAACTGCCATTGTCATCCCTTTGCACAAAGGTAGTGCCACTACTTACCCTGGAAAATACCACCCCATTAGCTTGACAAGTCTGATTGGTAAGGCCATGGACCGTGTTATTATGGACCTCATAAACAAGGACATAGGCAATCTCCAAGCACTTGACCCCACCCAGTTCAGATTCGTCAAAGGCAGATCTTGCCTGTTGAACCTGGTTGACTTTTTTGAGACTGTTACTAAGGCACTGGATTAGGAAAAGTCACTGCACACAGCTTACCTTGACTTGGCCAAAGCCTTTGACACAATCCCCCATTTGGGCATCATCGAAAAGCTAACTCAATGTGGCGTAAATCCCTATCACATTAAGTGGGTGGCCAACTGGATCACCGATATGACCCACAAGGTCAAAATAGGTGTCTCCACCTCCAATAGCAGACCTGTCATTAGTGATGTTCCCCAAGGATCTGTCCTGGGACACCTGCTGTTTGGCATCTACTTCTCAGAGGTCCAGGCAAAGACAAAAGGCCTGTGGCTGACCAAGTTTGCGGACGACTGTAAGTTGGGTGCTGTCATTGACTCCCCAAATGATGTTAACATACTACAAGAGGGTCTGACAGCAACAAATGACCGGTGCCAAAGTCATGGTCTTAAGTTAAACGCAAAAAAAAATGTGTTATCATACCATTTGGCAAAAACATGGCCCTTACTGATTACCACATCAACTGCAACCCCTTAAGCACACAACCTGTGGTGAGAGACCAGGGTACACAGGTTGAGAACAATCTCACATTCGACCATCATGTAGCAGCAGTGGTCAGAAAACCCTTTTACTTGGTTCATCTCATAAGTAAAGGGATTGCATCCAAAAAAAGGAGGTTATTACCTCTCTGTACTCTTCCTTCATTAGGCCAATAATTGAGTACAACGCCCCGTTTGGTATGTACCTCTCCAAATACCTGCACCAACTGGAAAGGCCACAGAAATACCTCACAAAGAGAATCCATGGCCTCCAACACCTGTCCTGTGTGGACAGGCTCAGATCTCTATCACTCTACTTGGTATCGTATAGATTGCTCGTAGATGATCTGTAGCTCACCTACAAGGCAATCTCAGACCCTGCTCAATCAGAGATGCTCCATATCCCTAAGTCTAACTCCTTGCACATTACCCAATTGAAAGGCCTAAATATAATATGTGACATTAACAAAACCTGCTGGAGAGACAGGTTTGTCTCCCAGAGGCTGCCCCATCTTTGGAACAGTCTCCCCATACACTTCAAAGTATGTTGCTGACCTTCTTCAAGCCCCTACCTTTATGAGTGGATGGGAAACCACAAATTTGCCCCATGGGTTCCAACAGTGTCCCTCAATGACAGGGATGACAGGTGCTGATTGAGGTTTCTTTTTTGGGGATAAACTCTTAGCTAAGCTTGTAAGAGCCCCAGGGTCATTAGCCTAGTAATCTCCTATGATCCTATTAGATGACTGTTGTGCTATTGATTTATGGGATGTACTTGCCAAGGATACATTTATGTCCGGCCACTCTACAAAAGCTTAGGCTCCTTCCTGTTGTGCTGTATATCTAACCCCCACAATATGTGCATGAGACTGCATTTTAGTACTTGACGGACATATGAGCATTAAAATCCACAGAGGTTTTTTGCCAGTTCATGAAGAAAGTGCTACCTGGGTTGTGGTCTTGTCAACTGTACATTCCAGCTGCAATTACTGTTGGAAGTTAAGTACTCTGTTGGGGACCATTTTTCTTTTCCTATGTTTTTTCTTCAGAAAATTTTATTTCATGTCAACTAAGAAAGAAGGTAACTATAGTTAAGAGATCCTTTACAAGGATAAACATTCTGTATATCTTTTTTGGTTAAGCCCTGAACTTATTTATAAAGAGCATTCACTTTGTTAGTCCTTTGTACCCAATTTTTTATAGATATCTTGTCATCTCTCAAGCTTTACATTGAAAACAACCCTCTCGAAACTTCAGTACTTGCTTAGATGGCTTCTGCACCATCTGCATCAGACATATCCCCCATCAGCTTGGAAAGAAAAGTAGGAAGTTAATAGAAGAGAGAACATTACTTGAAATTTCTGAAGCTTTCGATGTGTTGTATTCAGAGGTCTCCATTGAGGCACTTGATCAGCCCATTGACCATCCAACCTGTTTTTGTTTTGAGAATCCCTGAGGAAACAGACAAGGTGCAGTATACTAGCACATCCTTGCTGACTGAATGGATGGTGAGATTTGTTGCCAAAGGATAGCTAAGGCTGATTCTCTCCAAGGGAACTTGGAGAATTCCTCAAATTCTTGTGTGGGGAGATGTACCAGAAACATTTATGGAGGTACAGCCAGGGTCTGCTTCTCTGCCTACTGTTTTCTTGGAGACTCGGAAGAAAAAGAGATGGAAAAAGACATTTCTGTCCTCCAGCTACATCTATTTCTTCCCCTATGGATCCTCAGCACAAATGGTTCAACTTCATTAAAGTTTTTTTAAAGCCCTTATAGTTTGCAGCCTCCTCAAGCCCCACAAAGGAAAGTGGAGAGTCCTCTGAAGAATAGTGTTCTTCAAAATGTGAAACTCTGGATTACTCTTCTCAAATTAATTCACCTATGGGCTGTGAGTCTCAAGTGTAGTACATTATTTCTTCTAATTCACCTCATGAGGAGCTTACTTTTGGAAATACTATTTATAAAATGATGGAACATTTTAACTGGAAGGAATAGCAAATATCTGAATCACAGAAAAAATATGAACTGATGCACACACATATTCCAAACCCTCTGGTATCTCTCCTGGTTTCGCGGCTTTGGAAGACACCTTTTTGTGTCTCTGGCTCTTGAATCCCAGCCACTTGTGCCTATGATGCTAGACAGGTTCAAGTACCTTCCACCCTCAAGTACTTGTACAAAACCCATCTTCAGACCCAGCAGTTATTTCTGTGGAATCGGATAGTTTTCCATTGCTTCCTTCATCTGGTTGTTTTATCAAATTTAAATGGTAGCCGGGCCACAGACACATGGAAAGGTTTACACTTCTACCACTGTGTGCTTCCTTGCAATTAATTATCAGACTTGCATGACAAGATAAATACTTTCAGTTTTTGATACCATGGCTAAATTACCATCCATCATCCCAGATTCAGACACTAAAACATCTCTGCAAGATATGCTCAGTTCTCAAAGTTGTAAGGCATAGTCCTTTAAATTTAATATGAGTGTGATGCTTCTGATACTTCCTGTAGAGCAGGGTACAGTCCTGAGAAGGTATGCCTGGCTTTAGACTAAATCTTTGCTTGATGATGGTAAAGCCAAACTTCTTGATGCTCCCTTAGACACGGATAACTTGTTTGGTTCCTGTTCTGCTAAGATATTCAATAAACTGTAGGAAAGATAATGCAAGACTTTAAGCAGCTTTTTCTTTCTCCATTTCCTAGGTTTTAGAGGAATTATTTCAACAAATCTGAACCCTTTTCCACAAATCTCAAAAATCTTCTTAACTGATTGGAAAGAAAAGAAAAATGGCAGGGCAAACCAAAATCTGGACTGGCAGCAGTTCAAACTTCAACTATTGTCTTTCCTTTCTTCCCCTTCCCTACACCTTGCCAAATCCCTTCCAACCTGTCTGGGAGATGTTGTCACCGTCTCTCCTGTTTGGATAAAAATAACTTTGGATGCGTAGGTTTTGGATATCATAAAGAATGTGTGCAGACTGCACTGGAATTCTCCTCCGTTAACATCTGGAATTTCTCAGATCCCCTCAAACTAACACCGCCTGATCCTTCCAGTTCTGTTAGATGTTTTCATTCAGGAGATCATAAAGGCTGTTCCTCCCAAATAAGAAAAGTTTTTTTGCTCCAGACTCTTCCTTGTTGTAAGAAAAGAAGGAATTGGAGACTAATACTGGACTTTTCTATTCCAAACACCTGTCTAAAACTTCCAAAAATTCAAGATGCTAACCCTCTAAAACCTTTTTCCTTCTCATCTTTCTGCAGGCCCTTTTAGTTATATTGGACATGAAAGATTCATATGAGCATATCCCTAGTCACCCAAAGCAGAGACCGTTCTTAATGTTTTGTGTATTATTAGGATATCGTTTTCGGTTTACTACTTTTCCCTTTGGATTGTCTACAGCACATAGGGTTTCATAAAATGCCTAGCTCTTGTCATAGCTTTCTGGAGGCTCAAGTGTATCCATATTTGTTCATACTCAGATGTTTTCCTGGTTCAGACTAGTTAAATTAAAAAAAAAAATTTGCAGGATTCGCACTTCACAGCCAGTCTTTCATCACTTGGAATTCACTTTGAACGTAAAGAAATCCACCCTGAAACCTACTCAGTCTCAGGCATTATGGAGTGTGTTCTGGATACTTGCCGTATGATGGCTTTCCTTCTTCTGGAAAAAGTCACATTTCTGATATCCTATTCCTATCTCCCAAAATCTACAGATGACCTCAGCAAGAAAGCCTTTGTAAATCCTGTAATTCATGGCATCCACTGTTCAAATGATCCCATTTGCTAGACTCCACATGAGGAAGGTTGAGAGGTACTTCATATCAGGTTGGTTACAACACTGCCATCCTGTGTCTTTTCCAGTCTCCTTTTGACGTATATGAAGAAATAACTTTTTGTTCATTCATTCAAATAAAATATCAATCCAGAGATTCCTCCTGTTGTTCCATCTCCCTTTAGAAGTTCTCAACAAATGCCTCAGGCCTTGCATCATGCGCCTGTTCAAAGAGCATCAGAGTTAAGTGAATCTTGTTCAAACTAGACAGGTGCAAACATATGAACATCAGAGAGTTGAAAACCTTGATTTTTGTCATTTAGACTTTTCAATCACCTCTGCATTCCAGGACCTCTTAAAATCTTTACAGTCATGTGGTATATCAACAAGCAGAGGGAAACAAAGTCCTGTTACTTTTGCAATCTTGATAACAATAACCTAGGAGCAATTCATCACAACATGCATATCTAAGTATTCTACATATCCTCAGAAGTGAAATAACTGGCAGATTACTGCTTGAGTTAATCCAAAGCAAACACTCACAAATGGATGCTGAACTGGGA
The DNA here is from genome assembly GCF_019279795.1 of Protopterus annectens. NCBI lineage: Eukaryota > Metazoa > Chordata > Ceratodontiformes > Protopteridae > Protopterus > Protopterus annectens. The sequence goes on along the minus strand of NC_056737.1, from coordinate 537,185,490 downwards.
GGTCTTCCTTTAAACTGTGCATCAGTATGGAACTCATATGGATCTCTTAGCCTCCACTTGTTAAAGGAGTACTGCACCCACAGACTCAAAAAACATGTTTAAAACATCATGGCATGATGTTTCCTACACTTTAACAGCACTCTGGGATTATTTACAGGATTTTAAATATTTTATATGTAATTCCAGACTCTGACCACCTGGAGGCCAGCATATTGACGCTGTTTGGATAAATCAGGTTGCCATTCAGTAACCCAGAAATCATTGTTTGGCTCACAAATGTTACATCATGCAGGCCTCTGTTTGCCTAAAGCTCCTGTCATTTCATAGATGTTGCATGTGTACAAAGTACTAAGTAAAATAGAACAGTGAAAGTAACATTCTCTGCTGCTGAATGACTACTTAAAACAGAAACAGTGCAAATGTCACAGAACACACTCAAAGTGCTGTTTACGGCTGCCTTTTTTTCTAATTTCGTTTAAGTGGCACTAATTTGTGAGACAATGAATTCCAGTCCATTTACTTCTCCCCTCCCCCGTAACACTTACCTTCCCTAGCTGTCAAAGTCCTGAGGGTAATTTGACCTGGTAATTCCATTGACTGGCAGATCTCAGCAGGGTGCTTGACTCATGTAATTCAATCTTTGCTCTAGCATTTCCTTTGTTAGAGCGGACATTTTTTTTGCTGCACTATACTTGACTGCATTTGCATGCAGTTTATGTAGCAACTCCTGTAAGGTCTTGCACCAGGGAGCTAAATAAAACATTTATACTATTAACCAGTTTAGAGCTTTATTAATGTAAGTGTTAATGTATTACTTCATGCTTCCACCTTGTTAAAAATGCCCTTGCCATGACCCTACCTAGTCCTCCTTCCCTTTATGTACCCTCAAAAGGACCATACTTAGTACCTCATTACACCTCTCTCTCCAGTGTGTCTACTATGCATTTGCACAATTTCTACAAACAAAAAATATTAATTGTTAACCTATTGAACTATATCAATGTAAAATTGTTACTTAGCTTCTTTGTAATGCAACTTTAACTTTATGTATGTATCCCAACATATGTGAATTGTTTTGCTACAACTGCTATTATATCGATATTGTTTAAAATTGTACTTGTTTTAAAATGTATTACTGGAGCTTTTCTCCTCGGGTCTGCACTGAAAATGGGCCACAAGCCCAGTTGGACAAACCCGGTTAACAAATGTCAATAAATAAATAAATAAAATGATTTACATGTGCAAAGTGTGTTGGTATTCAGTGTTTGCCTACATGTTTTTACTCCACTGGTTGGTTTGCAAAAAAAACATTTTGCAGTGTCCCTGGATTTGTCTTTGTACATACAAACAACAGTGCCATATTTTCCCCTTCCTTTTTCTTGTGTCCAGTAGTCACTTATAACAAAGTACATTTTTTTTTTTTTTATATATAAAGGACATCAAGGTTAATTAACCTTCAATCAGATAATGGATGCCACTTCAAGGAATCACTGTTGAAATATTTGTGCATGGACAAAATCCCTTACTAAATCTATTTGCCAGACTGCAGTTCAGTTGGTGCTATGGCTTTAATATACTGGTGTGTTTGCTCATGCCTTCCAAATATCCCCACCATTACATACCAGTTTTGCAGTGTAGTAACCACCCGACATGCCCATACACCTTTAGCCATCAATATGCAGCTACTCCTATTCATGTGAGTATGTGAATTTATTTTCAGACTTAAGGTGTGGAAGCTGCACTGAATAATTCTAGGTGCTTGTTCAGGTTTCACATGGTGCTTGCTTAAAGCTACTCCCAGGTTAAGCCACTATGAATATGTTGCACTGCCACCTCTGATAACGAGGGTAATGTTTTAATCTTTCTATTCCTGCACTGCACACTAGCGGTATCTAGTGCAAATACAACAGAGAAGTATGCAAGCGATACACCACTTAAGCATCATTTGCCGTGCAGAATGTACAAGTATGCATACCAAATTTCTGTGTTTCCAAACATTGGTGTTACTACATTACTACTGAATAAAATGAACATATTGAAATGCAACATAACCTGTTATCAGATGTAATTACGATTTTTTCCTGTAGAAACAAATTTCCATGATTCTCTAGCTTTTTGGTTTCATTCACTTTACTGGCTACCTGTAGAGGTTTGCTCTTTCTTAGCAAGTTGCAGTAAATATTTTGTTATCCGGTTGTTTACCTGGTTAGTTTGACTGGGCACACTATGAACGTTTCCAGCGGTGTCCTGGAGAAAAAGCTCAAAATGGTGCCATCTCAGTGGTCTGACCTTGTACTGTAGTCCCTTAACTGCTGCCTTGCATATCTTGCATAAGGCAGATCTGAATTATCCATTGCAATGTCCAATTCCTATATCAGGCAGTATCAAACTGTTTACCTAGATGAACCATGTGTTTGCAGAAGAGTTTGACTTAAAAAGTTTCTTACCTTAGTATTTTCGGGACAGCAATCCAATCTCTTCACACCCTGTAAAATACAGCAGCCACCACTCATTTCTCGTGTTCATCCATTCTTTAGCTAGCATTATCCACATCACATGACATCCCAACCTACCTGTTATTGTCCAATACCTGTCAATACAGGAGAAGATGAATGCATACACCTAACTATATAGCAGCAGTCAAAAGGCAGTACTTACATGATGTATTCACAAGCTGGCTTTTGGTTACAAAGTGCATATGCAGCAACTACTGCATACTGCACTATTGTAACAAGCCTCTGTACCACTTCACGGTAGCCAGCCTCACAGAGGTCCACTCACACCACAACATTACTTGCACCTGCAGCCAGATCCACTCATCTCACCACTATCATAACACTCCTGCAGCTACGCATGCTACCCCAAACATGCCTATTGCCATTTATGCATTATGTATATCTCACTTCTGTCCTCAAAGACCAGTCCATAAAACTGCAGCTGCCAAACAAGCGCCACTACACTGCTGCATCATTCACTCAAACACAGTCTGTAATGTTGCCACACAGCAATCACACTTTCAATACACATTTACATTCTCTAGTGATTGATACATGCAAATTTTAAGATCAACCACCTGACTTTCCTAATGCCTGTATACTTACCCCATTGTATATGAATGACCTGCTCTATATTCTAAGCGCTGCGATATGCATTCCAATTTGAAAGCATGTGCTGTTGTCAATGTTGCACACTGCGGTCCTAAACACATTCTCAGAGAGTCGTTTACAGAGTTGTTAAATTGTATGACATGTCTTGTCAGTCATGGCAGTTTGACCAGTTGTTCAGTACCAGGATTGTGAACTGG